>NW_028174108.1:0-1000 GCF_963971535.1 Notolepis coatsorum
GCACACACACACACATACAAAGAGAGAGAGAGAGAGAGAGAGAGAGAGAGAGAGAGAGAGAGAGAGAGAGAGAGAGAGAGAGAGAGAGAGAGAGAGAGAGACACACAGGCACAGACAGGCGCACACACACCACACACCACACACACACGCACACACACACACACACACACACACACAAATCACTTAACCTTAATCTCCTCCGTATTGACGCGGAGGCTCCACAGTGGGAGATGCACATTGATTGCAGATCCAACTTCCTTTAGTTCCTTGTGTAGCGACAGACATGATGAGCCTGTCTGGGGGCAGAGAGAACCACCCAGACAGAAAGACACTAGAGCCGCCCGCCCACGAATATTCTATAGTCAAATGAGTAATTTAATTGTAAAAAAAATACAATATATTTTTTTTTATCGGATCGGGAAAGATTGGTATCGGTAGATACTCAAAATCACATGATCGGGATCGGATCCGGAGCAAAAAAATTTGATCGGGACATCCCTAGTAATAACCTTTTTTTTGTGTGCCTTTCTATCTTTTTTTCCCATCCCCCAAATTAGTCGTTATGCCAATTCCCTTCCTGGTTATATTGCATGTATTGCCCTACAGTCGGTCTGGGGAGGGTGTAGAGACTATCACATGCCTCCTCTGATACATGTGGAGTCGCCAGCCGCTTCTTTTCACCTGACAGCGACGAGTTTCACTGGGAGAGCGTAACGCATGTGGAAGTTCACGCTATCTCCCCCAGATCCCCTCCCTGCTGAACAGACCAGTAGGAGTCACTGTCTGCAATGACGAGGACCCCACGTAGGGACGACTGACCAAGCCGAAGGTACTTGGTTTCTGGTTTCTGCGGTGGTAGGCGGAGCAACGCCAACGCTTTTAGTAAAATTCACGTATTCCTCCATAGTGCCGTTTTATGGAATTAACCAGGATCACTCTGAAACTATACTTATATTCACCACGGTATAACACGCAAACGTATGCATGAAAAAATGTATTC
>NW_028174107.1:0-48798 GCF_963971535.1 Notolepis coatsorum
CATCTTTCTATCCATCTCTCTCTCTCTCTTTGCCATTTCTCTCTCTCTCTCTCTTTCGTTGTGTCTGCTAGCTCACTGACACACACCTCCAGAGTGGGACATCAACACGTAATTGCAGATGTAATTGTGTTTTCTCTCTCTCTATATTATGATATCTGCAAGGTGTGGAATATCACACATTAGGTAAGTTAAGCGGTGGTCGTCGTGTTCGACTGGATGGTGTTGGGGAGTGCGATATCAAACTGAAACAGACAATCGTTTTGGGGGAAATTTTACTTTGTATTAAATTAGACTTTTGGACAACAATACTGTCACAGAAAAGGAAAACGCAATACAATAACACTGATGGATAATTGATAACCGGTCCGAGGGACAGTTCATAAACTGCCCCAGAAATGTTGAATATATGGGCGCATATATCAAATTATATATGTATTAGAAGATTTGTCTTTTCGCATATCCCTCCTAGCTACACATACACACAGTCCTCATATCCCTCCTAGCTACACATACACACAGTCCTCATATCCCTCCTAGCTACACATACACACAGTCCTCATATCCCTCCTAGCTACACATATACACAGTTCAAGTTCAAGTTTCAAGTTTCTTTAATAGTTGTCATACAGAAGTACAGAATACTTTTATACAAAATGCTTCTTACTGTTACGCTCCAGAGACTGTGCAAGACAAGATAAGTATGAAATAAAATAACATAGTATAGTATAGTATGTAAATTAGAAGTAAAAAAAAATGAGGTTACAGTGTTGAGTATAGACATATGTACAATGTTCGATGCAGAATAGACGTAACTGAGTTACCATATAATATACAATACTATGCAGTGTACTAATATACAATACTATATAGTGCAAGGCAGAAATGGGATGAGGTGCAATTTAGGTACATTTACAGTAGGTGTACGAGTTGTAGTGCAAATCCTTTATCAATAAATATAAAGTGTGTTTGTGTGATCTAAAGTGTGGAGAGTGGGTGCTGCAGTGTGTTGTTTGTTTAAGTGAGTGTGTGCGTGTGGGTGTGTGTGCTGTGTGCATTTGATGGTTGTTGCATAGTGTTTATTGTTCGTTTAGCAGCCTGATGGCCTGGGGATAGAAGCTTCTTCTGAGTCTTTCTGTGCTCGCCTTAAGACTCCGGTATCGCTTGCCTGACCGCAGCAGTTCAAAGAGGCAGTTGTTCGGGTGGCTCGAGTCCTTAATAATTCTCTTAATAGCCTTCCCCCTGCACCGCTTGTTGTAAATGTTCTGGAGGGTGGGAAGCCCCCCTCCAATTGTGCGTTCGGCTGAACGTGTCACTCTTTGTAGTCTGCCAAGTTCTCATATCCCTTTTAGTTACACATACACACAGTCCTCATATCCCTCCTAGCTACACATACACACAGTTCTCATATCCCTCCTAGCTACACATACACACAGTTCTCATATCCCTCCTAGCTACACATACACACAGTTCTCATATCCCTCCTAGCTACACATATACACACAGTCCTCATATCCCTCCTAGTTACACATACACACAATCCTCATATCCCTCCTAGCTACACATACACACAGTCCTCATATCCCTCCTAGCTACACATACACACAGTCCTCATATCCCTCCTAGCTACACATACACACAGTCCTCATATCCCTCCTAGTTACACATACACACAGTTCTCATATCCCTTTTAGTTACACATACACACAGTTCTCATATCCCTTTTAGTTACACATACACACAGTCCTCATATCCCTCCTAGTTAACCCTCCCGTCAGTGGCAGGGATCGAACCAGTGACCTTTCGGTTACTGGCCGGCCTCTTTACCTCTAGGCCATCCTGCCTCCCTATATATATATATATATATATATATATATATATATATATATATATATATATATATATATATATATATATATATATATATATATATATATATATATATATATATATATAATTCATGAAATAAAGGATAGAAAATGGATACTCTTACAGAAGTCCAACACGCCACCTGAGTGTCTTTGCTAGGGGCTCTCTGACAGGAGGACACAGGTGATAATGGTGAAGACAAACCAATCTATTGAAGAGAGTGGCGAGACGTAACAAGCCAGGAGCAGATAGAATGTTGCAAGAAAAATACAATAACTCAAGTAGTGGACTCAGACTCCCATACCTCACACAGTAAGATGCCTGGGCCCTCATTCATCAACGTGATTTACGCACAGATATGTGCTTAAGCTGTGCGTACGACCATTTCTAAGCAGAGTGTGGGATTCATCAATTTCAACTTGAACTTGACTTCGTGCTTATATTTACGCACAGCTCGGACCATGCGTACCTGGCGCCCGTTGGTAGAATATATTATTACAACAAGGAAATGAGCTTCTGTGCATTAGTTTCAACACTGGCATGTTCTGTATGAACCGTAATTCATTATAGTTCATTGTAAAATAGCAACAGTAGTGTAATTATGGTCAAAACCCTATAAATAGCATTTGGAATAATAGATCTTTCTCTCAGAATGAATGCAGCATGGTTTATATAGCGTTATCGGAATATACGGGGTGTACTGACTGACTGCGCTCCGCGTAGCTCAACTCGTTATTATTTTGCGCACAGACCGCAGAAACACGGGAACGTTTTGATTATATTTAAAAGGCTTTACGTTAAACGAAACAAGTGGAATTTCGAAGCTGTAAGCAGAATACAAGTCATATGAACACCCACGATATAGTGTTCTTCCCCCTTTTTACTGTATAAGAAAGAATAAAAAACGCATTGCAATGACACCAGGGTGTATGTGTATTACAAAACCCTTGCAATAACAAACATAGTGGACAGACACAAGTTCACAACATATAAATATGATGATGGAATTCATTCAAGTCCTCTCCACCCTCGGGTCTTTGCCACCGGCACGGTCCATCGTGATATTGGAGATGGATCGAGCAATAGACTGTTACTGTAGCTGTCAAAGCTCCATCACAAATGCAGTTATGTGAATAGAAAGGGATTCCACTCAGTCAATGTTGCGATGCGCATTTGCCTGATACATGTTGTTGCTGCATGCCGGGAGGAAAGGCATGCTGCATGTTTTCAATTCATTAAATAAAACGGATACTTTTTGCAAGGGTTTACTGACTGTCATACAAATAATCAACCAACTACATACTGTAACTTTTCAGTGCACGTTCTTATTTACATTGTGACAACAGCCTTGTGAGTTCCCGCAGTGACCCGCACACAGACATGATGGAATTCAAGTTCATGTTTGTATTGATCACATATAGGCAGGCTACACATGGCGTATATGCTACATCATACATGGCAGTAAGATTCATTGTTCTTGTATATGCTCTCATATTATTGTTTATATAGGCTACCCAATACTGACATCAAAATAGATTGTATGCCTCTAGAAATCATCAGCAGCAGGTAGAAAATTGACGGAAAATCTGTCGCGATTTGGAATAGAATTGAGGAGAACTTTAATCCCTGGGTATTAATCAAACAAAACGGAAAAAGGCAGTCATATTCCAGCACGGTTTTTATTAGTGTTTGCGCTGCCCATGCAGCAATGGTTAATATATATCATATCCGACATCACCGTACGTGTACACGTCTGTCAGCCTGTCTCATAACACGCTTCCCTCGGTTTAGTCCATTCTTCCACATTTCATGGGGGTGTCCATTACCGTATATGGTTAATCGGGGCGGTTTTGGTATGCAAATACGTGAAAGTGTGCACAAGCCTCGGCGCAGGGCCAAGGTGATATTTATCATGACAGGTGTGCGTAGAACCTGCGTACGCATGTGTGGTAAATCCAGTTTTTTTTGTGCGTGCACTGATTCTAAATTCTGTGCTTACGTGTGGAAATAGAACATTTTCTACGCCACATTGATGAATGAGGGCCCTGGACTCTCAGACTCCCATACCTCACACAGTAAGATGCCTGGACTCTCAGACTCCCATACCTCACACAATAAGATGCCTGGACTCTCAGACTCTGAAATTAGAGCCCGCCACCCGCGGGCTACACTGAGAGGTCTGCCCCGCCATGTGGCAGCCGGTGGGTAACAAGATAGTCGTGTCAAATCATTAAAACTGCGGTGTGTTTTGGTCTTACGACAGACCTAATTTGTGGCTTGTTTACCGACGTCACATCCGCTACTCTTCTGCTTGCACTGTAGCCTAGCGAGCTAGCGTTATGTCCGACAATTAGCTAACGTTAGCTTAATAACGTTAAATGGGTTACAAATATGTGGAACTATGGAAGGAGTAAGCCGACCGCTGAAAAGAAAACCCACGCAGGCAGCGAGAGCACCTAACAAAAGAAAGTGTCGAGAGGAGTGGACGTTTGGAGATAGTGGTGTTTCAAGAGACTGGCTACAGTAATATGATGCTGGGCTGTAGTGATGAGTTGTTCCGTGTGGCGCAAGTATGTCAAAAAGAAAAACGGAAACAACACGTTTGTCATCTGTAGTAAATAAATGAAGCTGGAATCCATTCGTGACCATGAACAGAGCCAGTGTCCCATTGGCTGCATGTCTGTGTCCCGGATTCAATCAGAGCCTCTCCTCTAAAGACGCTCTGTGGCTAGGCTAACAGCCATGCCAGAGCAGAGGTGGAAACTGAGCTACATTTTCTAACAACCTGCCCACTGTACCAAGATATCAGAGACATATACTCCCCATGAATTGCAAACACCCAAAGAGAGTTTGAAAACATGACAAATAACGGAAAACTCCCATACCTACTGGGTGGAGTACAGCAATGTGCAACTGTACAGAAAAGACATCCAATGGAATACAACCACCATAAAGGCTGCACTACCTGTACTGTACTGATCTCTGTACATAGACCTGACAAACAAGCACATACTTTTAAATACACTTGAAAGAATGCTGCTGTTTCTAAACGTTATATTAAGTTATCTGTACTTACTTAGATATATGTGTCATATGTACAGTATATGTGTCTCATCATCTTTTGAGTTAGTCTTTACATGTTATATATATGTGACACAACATTTTTAAAAAATTTTGGCCGGTAAGAAATATGCTTGGCGGGTAGATTTTTCCCATCTACCCGCCACTGGCCGGCGAGTCAAAAAGTTAATTTCGGGGCCTGCTCACACAGTACGATGTCTGGAATCAGACTCCCATACCTCACACAGTAACATGGCTGGACTCTTGAGACAGGATCCCCATAACTTAACAACTAAAGATAATAAACAAATGTCTGTGATGACAACCAAAAACTCTTCAGGGGGCTAGCAAGTCCTAAGACGGCTCCATCCAGGCGACGAGGCTGGTGTTCCCCCTCCTCCCTTTTGGAGCACAGGGCCCTCAGGCTGCTGTGTTGGCTGGTGCAGGTGTAGCCAGGCCTGGGCTGCTGTGTTGGCTGGTGCAGGTGTAGCCAGGCCTGGGCTGCTGTGTTGGCTGGTGCAGGTGTAGCCAGGCCTGGGCTGCTGTGTTGGCTGGTGCAGGTGTAGCCAGGCCTGGGCTGCTGTGTTGGCTGGTGCAGGTGTAGCCAGGCCTGGGCTGCTGTGTTGGCTGGTGCAGGTGTAGCCAGGCCTGGGCTGCTGTGTTGGCTGGTGGAGGTGTAGCCAGGCCTGGGCTGCTGTGTTGGCTGGTGCAGGTGTAGCCAGGCCTGGGCTGCTGTGTTGGCTGGTGCAGGTGTAGCCAGGCCTGGGCTGCTGTGAGGCTGGTGCAGGTGTAGCCAGGCCTGGGCTGCTGTGTTGGCTGGTGCAGGTGTAGCCAGGCCTGGGCTGATGTGAGGCTGGTGCAGGTGTAGCCAGGCCTGGGCTGCTGTGAGGCTGGTGGAGGTGTAGCCAGGCCTGGGCTGCTGTGAGGCTGGTGCAGGTGTAGCCAGGCCTGGGCTGCTGTGAGGCTGGTGCAGGTGTAGCCAGGCCTGGGCTGATGTGAGGCTGGTGCAGGTGTAGCCAGGCCTGGGCTGCTGTGAGGCTGGTGCAGGTGTAGCCAGGCCTGGGCTGCTGTGAGGCTGGTGGAGGTGTAGCCAGGCCTGGGCTGCTGTGAGGCTGGTGCAGGTGTAGCCAGGCCTGGGCTGCTGTGAGGCTGGTGGAGGTGTAGCCAGGCCTGGGCTGCTGTGAGGCTGGTGGAGGTGTAGCCAGGCCTGGGCTGCTGTGAGGCTGGTGCAGGTGTAGCCAGGCCTGGGCTGCTGTGAGGCTGGTGGAGGTGTAGCCAGGCCTGGGCTGCTGTGAGGCTGCTCATAGGGATGGCCGAGATGCTGGGCTGCTGATGGTGGGGGCGACAGTGGCTCGGGAGGTAGAGCAGTCGTCTGGCAATCCGGAGGTTCCTGGTTCGATTCCCGCTCCTCCCGGGCAGCGTGTCGATGTGTCCTTGAGCAAGACGCTTAACCCCTAATTACTCCCGATGAGCAGCACCTTGCATGGTTGCCTCCACCGTCGGTGTGTGAATGTGTGAGTGAATGTGTGAGTGAATGGGTAAAATGTGAGTAACAAATTGTAAAGCGCTATATAAAAAAGCAGCCATTTACCATTTACCATGGAGAGGCTGGCAGCTGGTTGGCCATGGCGGTGGCTGCTTGGAGGAGGAGCTAGCTGGTTACTCATGGTGGCTGCTTGGAGGAGGAGCTAGCTGGTTACGCATGGTGGCTGCTTGGAGGAGGAGCTAGCTGGTTACTCATGGTGGCTGCTTGGAGGAGGAGCTAGCTGGTTACGCATGGTGGCTGCTTGGAGGAGGAGCTAGCTGGTTACTCATGGTGGCTGCTTGGAGGAGGAGCTAGCTGGTTACTCATGGTGGCTGCTTGGAGGAGGAGCTAGCTGGTTACGCATGGTGGCTGCTTGGAGGAGGAGCTAGCTGGTTACTCATGGTGGCTGCTTGGAGGAGGAGCTAGCTGGTTACTCATGGTGGCTGCTTGGAGGAGGAGCTAGCTGGTTACTCATGGTGGCTGCTTGGAGGAGGAGCTAGCTGGTTACTCATGGTGGCTGCTTGGAGGAGGAGCTAGCTGGTTACTCATGGTGGCTGCTTGGAGGAGGAGCTAGCTGGTTACTCATGGTGGCTGCTTGGAGGAGGAGCTAGCTGGTTACTCATGGTGGCTGCTGGGGGGAGGAGCTAGCTGGTTACTCATGGTGGCTGCTGGGGGGAGGAGCTAGCTGGTTACTCATGGTGGCTGCTTGGAGGAGGAGCTAGCTGGTTACTCATGGTGGCTGCTTGGAGGAGGAGCTAGCTGGTTACTCATGGTGGCTGCTTGGAGGAGGAGCTAGCTGGTTACTCATGGTGGCTGCTTGGAGGAGGAGCTAGCTGGTTACGCATGGTGGCTGCTTGGAGGAGGAGCTAGCTGGTTACTCATGGTGGCTGCTTGGAGGAGGAGCTAGCTGGTTACTCATGGTGGCTGCTTGGAGGAGGAGCTAGCTGGTTACGCATGGTGGCTGCTTGGAGGAGGAGCTAGCTGGTTACTCATGGTGGCTGCTTGGAGGAGGAGCTAGCTGGTTACGCATGGTGGCTGCTTGGAGGAGGAGCTAGCTGGTTACTCATGGTGGCTGCTTGGAGGAGGAGCTAGCTGGTTACTCATGGTGGCTGCTTGGAGGAGGAGCTAGCTGGTTACGCATGGTGGCTGCTTGGAGGAGGAGCTAGCTGGTTACTCATGGTGGCTGCTTGGAGGAGGAGCTAGCTGGTTACTCATGGTGGCTGCTTGGAGGAGGAGCTAGCTGGTTACTCATGGTGGCTGCTTGGAGGAGGAGCTAGCTGGTTACTCATGGTGGCTGCTTGGAGGAGGAGCTAGCTGGTTACTCATGGTGGCTGCTTGGAGGAGGAGCTAGCTGGTTACTCATGGTGGCTGCTTGGAGGAGGAGCTAGCTGGTTACTCATGGTGGCTGCTGGGGGGAGGAGCTAGCTGGTTACTCATGGTGGCTGCTGGGGGGAGGAGCTAGCTGGTTACTCATGGTGGCTGCTTGGAGGAGGAGCTAGCTGGTTACTCATGGTGGCTGCTTGGAGGAGGAGCTAGCTGGTTACTCATGGTGGCTGCTTGGAGGAGGAGCTAGCTGGTTACTCATGGTGGCTGCTTGGAGGAGGAGCTAGCTGGTTACGCATGGTGGCTGCTTGGAGGAGGAGCTAGCTGGTTACTCATGGTGGCTGCTTGGAGGAGGAGCTAGCTGGTTACTCATGGTGGCTGCTTGGAGGAGGAGCTAGCTGGTTACTCATGGTGGCTGCTTGGAGGAGGAGCTAGCTGGTTACTCATGGTGGCTGCTTGGAGGAGGAGCTAGCTGGTTACTCATGGTGGCTGCTTGGAGGAGGAGCTAGCTGGTTACTCATGGTGGCTGCTTGGAGGAGGAGCTAGCTGGTTACTCATGGTGGCTGCTTGGAGGAGGAGCTAGCTGGTTACTCATGGTGGCTGCTTGGAGGAGGAGCTAGCTGGTTACTCATGGTGGCTGCTTGGAGGAGGAGCTAGCTGGTTACTCATGGTGGCTGCTTGGAGGAGGAGCTAGCTGGTTACTCATGGTGGCTGCTTGGAGGAGGAGCTAGCTGGTTACTCATGGTGGCTGCTTGGAGGAGGAGCTAGCTGGTTACTCATGGTGGCTGCTTGGAGGAGGAGCTAGCTGGTTACTCATGGTGGCTGCTTGGAGGAGGAGCTAGCTGGTTACTCATGGTGGCTGCTTGGAGGAGGAGCTAGCTGGTTACTCATGGTGGCTGCTTGGAGGAGGAGCTAGCTGGTTACTCATGGTGGCTGCTTGGAGGAGGAGCTAGCTGGTTACTCATGGTGGCTGCTGGGGGGAGGAGCTAGCTGGTTACTCATGGTGGCTGCTTGGAGGAGGAGCTAGCTGGTTACTCATGGTGGCTGCTTGGAGGAGGAGCTAGCTGGTTACTCATGGTGGCTGCTTGGAGGAGGAGCTAGCTGGTTACTCATGGTGGCTGCTTGGAGGAGGAGCTAGCTGGTTACGCATGGTGGCTGCTTGGAGGAGGAGCTAGCTGGTTACTCATGGTGGCTGCTTGGAGGAGGAGCTAGCTGGTTACTCATGGTGGCTGCTTGGAGGAGGAGCTAGCTGGTTACTCATGGTGGCTGCTTGGAGGAGGAGCTAGCTGGTTACTCATGGTGGCTGCTTGGAGGAGGAGCTAGCTGGTTACTCATGGTGGCTGCTTGGAGGAGGAGCTAGCTGGTTACTCATGGTGGCTGCTTGGAGGAGGAGCTAGCTGGTTACTCATGGTGGCTGCTTGGAGGAGGGGCTAGCTGGTTACTCATGGTGGCTGCTTGGAGGAGGAGCTAGCTGGTTACTCATGGTGGCTGCTTGGAGGAGGAGCTAGCTGGTTACTCATGGTGGCTGCTGGGGGGAGGAGCTAGCTGGTTACTCATGGTGGCTGCTGGGGGGAGGAGCTAGCTGGTTACTCATGGTGGCTGCTTGGAGGAGGAGCTAGCTGGTTACTCATGGTGGCTGCTTGGAGGAGGAGCTAGCTGGTTACTCATGGTGGCTGCTTGGAGGAGGAGCTAGCTGGTTACTCATGGTGGCTGCTTGGAGGAGGAGCTAGCTGGTTACTCATGGTGGCTGCTTGGAGGAGGAGCTAGCTGGTTACTCATGGTGGCTGCTTGGAGGAGGAGCTAGCTGGTTACTCATGGTGGCTGCTTGGAGGAGGAGCTAGCTGGTTACTCATGGTGGCTGCTTGGAGGAGGAGCTAGCTGGTTACTCATGGTGGCTGCTTGGAGGAGGAGCTAGCTGGTTACTCATGGTGGCTGCTTGGAGGAGGAGCTAGCTGGTTACTCATGGTGGCTGCTTGGAGGAGGAGCTAGCTGGTTACTCATGGTGGCTGCTTGGAGGAGGAGCTAGCTGGTTACTCATGGTGGCTGCTTGGAGGAGGAGCTAGCTGGTTACTCATGGTGGCTGCTTGGAGGAGGAGCTAGCTGGTTACGCATGGTTAGCTGCTTCGAGATGATTACCTCAATGTGCAACAGGTGTGCACCCACCCCTGCTCCCTAATCTAATTACCTTGACCCAGGGCAGGTGAACCAAGACACAATGTGTGTGGAGTGTTTGTGATTAAACCTATTGATACGATACTTATCTGCCACTCTGCACCCACAGGCACACAGACACTATATTTAGATCAGCCTACAGTCTGTTGGAAATGCCAGTCGAAGGTCCCGGGTCCTTTCACCCTGTCCCTAGTTGCCCCCCTCCTCTATTCTGGAGCCCTGTGGGGTATCAGGCTCTACTAGAGCGGCGTATGAGCAGTGTGGCACCGTGTGCCCTTTATGAGCATCTAGGACCAACCACAGAGTAGGAGGAAGCCATGCCCGCCGGTGCCCCCAGAGAGGTGAGGGGCTGAAAGGGAGAGGGAGAGAGAGAGAGAGGCCCCCCCATGAGGTGATCATTTAACCATCTGTCACAGAAGGTTAGCCCAGCACAGTGGGACCACCGCTGATGTCACACATCCTGATGATACACACACAGACAGATAGACACACACCCTGATACACACACCCTGATACACACACACACAGACACACACACACACCCTGATACACAGACATACAGGCCGACACACACACACACGCACGCACGCACGCACAGACACACATACACCCTGATACGCAGACATAATACACACACACACGCACGCACGCACACACACACACACACAGACACAGACACAGACACACACACAGACACAGACATACACAATAGACTATATAACAAGCAATGTTCCCTATACATTTTTGTTCGGTCTGAGCAAACACTCAAACCTCCTGAGCAGACATCAGCAACTACTGAGCAACATACGTCACCTGCCGATTAACCGGTTAGTTGATAAGCGGCGGTTTGTAAAAAATAATTTACCTCAATATCTTTTTTTTTATCTACTTTTTCTCCCATTTTCAATTTTTCTCCCATCCCAATTTCGTATCGTCCAATTCTACCCTCCCCTGTCTCGAACGCTGTTAGGCCATGCCTCCCACAAGCCGGCTGCAATGTGGACGAAGCCTTACATCACGTGTCCCCTCCGGTACTCGAGGAACCAGCAGTCGCATCTTTTCACCTGCACAGCGCGATCTCTCAGTGTCGGGGGTCTGCGTTTGGAGGGCACGCCGCCCCCGTCGCTTCCTGATTCTGCTGCGCAGGCGCACCAACCGACCTGTAGGAGTCGCTGTCCACAACGTCCGATCCCCACCCATCAGCTTCCCACCCCCTAATACTGCCAATTGTATTAGTATGAACGACCAGCCAAGCTGATAGCAATGCGGAGAGCTGGGCTCGAACCCAGCGTCTCCTGCATTGGTGGTGAGCGCCTTGCCCACTGCACCACCTAGCCGCCCATTTACCTCAATATCTAACATAAAAATCTATAAATGTTGCTGATACACAGAAATAATACAAAAAGGCATATTATATTCCTTAATAAAATATTTATTTGACCATTGACGATACAGAGCAACGTCCTCCCTCCCTCTTCTCTCTCTCCCTCTAAACCTCTCACCTTCCCCTCTGCTTCATTCCTACTTTCTGTTATTCAGATACACATCAGAAAAAAGTCACTTGTTTCCAGACTCCTCTGGTCTGGTCTTAGCTCTTACTTAGTCCTTTCTGTTAGTCTGTGTGCACACTGCACATCAGAACATTGTACATCAGAACACCTGCACATCAGAACACTGCACATCAGAAAAGAGTCACTTGTTTACTCCTCGGTTCCTCAAAACATAATAAAATAATAAATAAAATAATCCAAAGGCAGCTCTTCTCCTCTGGTCTGGTCTTATAGGCTCTTAGCTCTTAGTCCTTTCTGTTAGTCTGTGTGCACACTGCACATCAGAAAATAGTCACTTGTTTACTCTCTGCTCCTCAAAAACAATTAAAGAATAAATAAAGTTATCCAAAGTCAGCAGAAGCCACTTCTCCTCTGGTCTGGTCCGCTTCTTCTGGGAAACAGAGTAGAATAGAATAGAGTAATTAGTAATGAATCTTCTAACATCAGATCAGACAAACACGACTAAACAAAATTATGTTAATATTAGCAGTTCTACAACTGATAAAAACAAGCTCTTAATGATTCAGATGATAATTCCTAATGGGTGACAGACAGTATAACACGCACATATCTGATCAGGAACTAATATGTTACCTTATCTTTCCCGTCTGTCCTTCTCAGTTCTCCAGTGGTTGTACACCGTGTCCAGACTGATGGTGGTGGTCTGTGTCTGCTCGCAGCCTTGACTTGATCCGCATCAACTCGTCTAGATGTTCCACTTCAAGACGATTTCTTGATGTTGTTTTGATACGATTCATCAAGCTAAACCCTCTTTCACAGTCTGCACTGGACGCTTGAAATGTCCCACAAATGTAGTCCATTTTCCATTCGTCCCATTTTTTCCCTTCAGAAAAGTCACCTTAAACTTTTGCCTCGCAACATGTTTTGCTCCTTTCTCATCCGAAAAAGAAAAAACATCTCCCAGTTGCACATGTTGTCGGTCTATTTGCACAAACTGCGCCAGCCATTCAGTCTTAAAAGAGAGCACTTTCCTCCTTACTTTGGCTGGGTTGGCGGTGGCGGTGTGAGTCGTGTCTTAACTTTGTTTTTTTTAGGAGGCTGACTAGTCGTCATTATTATTTTACTGTCTCGCACTCGCCCGTCCACCAAGGCTGCTGCGGATTCAGGAAGCGCCAAACGTTTAGGCAAATCACAGACGCCGATACTAAAACGTCTCTCTGTGGTGCCACGCAATAGGTTGGATCGTATCGAAGAGCTAGCCAACCCAGAACGTGTGAATTACGTGCATCCAAACAAACGTCTTTAATTTTTTTTTACACAAACGTTTCTGTGCGCGACAGATTTCAGATGTGCGCGGGAGCGTTTGGCCATGTAGGCGCGCACGGGCGCAGCTTAGAGGGAACATTGGTAACAAGCATAACATACATTAAGACAGTAGACTATATCACTCACACCACTCTACACCTTCAACCCCTCTTGCCCTCCTAGTGTGAGCTTGCCAGATAGACACATAGACAGGCAGCTGGGTGTGCAGAAAGACGGATATACATACAGACAGACAGACAGACAGACAGACAGACAGACAGACAGACAGACAGACAGACAGACAGACAGACAGACAGAGCCACGGGGCAGCACTTAGTAGCCCTCAAGGGGGGGGGGGGGGCAAGGGGCCCCTGCTGGCTGCCATCTGGGCATGACGCACTCCACCAGGGGAAGGAGGAGATGAGAGGAGAAGAGGAGAAGAGGAGAGGAGGGGAGGTGAGGGGAGGGGAGAGGAGATCCAGCTGACCACACTCTGAGGACTGGAAGGAGGAGGGGTGAAGAGAGAGGAAAGGAGAGAAATAGAGAGAGGTCTACAGATGGACAGACTGAGCCAGATGAGAAGAGACGCGAGAGAGAGAGGTCTACAGATGGACAGACTGAGACAAGAAAGAGAGAGAGAGAGAGAGAGAGAGAGTGGTCTACAGATGGACAGACTGAGACGAGAGAGAGAGAGGTCTACAGATGGACAGACTGAGACGAGAGAGAGAGAGGTCTACAGATGGACAGACTGAGACGAGTAAGAAACGACAAGAGATACGGAGATGTAGGACACATTGTCCTCTAGTTTCACAAACATTTCCATATCAAGGACCCACAATTAGAATAAGATAAGATAAGATAAGATAAGATATTCCTTTATTGATCCCCTTGGGGAAATTCAGGCATCATAGCAGCATGGGGGGGAGGGGGGAGGGGTACAGGTAGTAAAACAACACAGTATACAGGTAGTAAAAGACAACACAGGCAGTGTAAACAATTTGATCAATATGGTCAATATAATTTACTATCTGACTAGCTGAGGAATATTCACATTATTCACAGTGTCACATGAGGTGCAGTATGCAAGAGGTAGTGTTATAATAATTTACTATCTACTGAGTATACATTAATCAAAGTACCAGGGTAGTCTACTTTGTCCCCCTTGGGTTCCTATAAGTCCCAGGTCAATGTCTGGTAGCAGAATTAGGGCACCGATGTCCATTTGATAGACATTTTGTACCAGGGAGATATTTTGTCTTTAGATGTGATTTTGTGTGGATTAGCATGACTGTATGTACTGCAGGGGAGATGGTTAGCATGACTGTATGTACTGCAGGGGAGATAGTTAGCATGACTGTATGTACTGCAGGGGAGATGGTTAGCATGACTGTATGTACTGCAGGGGAGATGGTTAGCATGACTGTATGTACTGCAGGGGAGATGGTTAGCATGACTGTATGTACTGCAGGGGAGATAGTTAGCATGACTGTATGTACTGCAGGGGAGATGGTTAGCATGACTGTATGTACTGCAGGGGAGATGGTTAGCATGACTGTATGTACTGCAGGGGAGATGGTTAGCATGACTGTATGTACTGCAGGGGAGATGGTTAGCATGACTGTATGTACTGCAGGGGAGATAGTTAGCATGACTGTATGTACTGCAGGGGAGATGGTTAGCATGACTGTATGTACTGCAGGGGAGATGGTTAGCATGACTATGTACTGCAGGGGAGATAGTTAGCATGACTGTATGTACTGCAGGGGAGATGGTTAGCATGACTGTATGTACTGCAGGGGAGATGGTTAGCATGACTGTATGTACTGCAGGGGAGATAGTTAGCTTGACTGTATGTACTGCAGGGGAGATAGTTAGCATGACTGTATGTACTGCAGGGGAGATAGTTAGCATGACTGTATGTACTGCAGGGGAGATGGTCGGCAGACCAGCAGTTTTATATACTAATCTCTCTTAACAGCTCCAGGATCTTTCAAGCCTAAGAACTCAGAATTATTCAACATTATCTTTTCCTCATTCTGAAGCCCTGAGGCTGTACTTCACTTAGAAAAAACTAAATAAACGTGCAATGAGTCTCCTGGCCGTTTTCGTTTTTGAGGACTGCATACTTTTTTTGCAAACCACAACAACATACTTTATTCTTATAGCACATGCATGAGCCTGGTCTCTTTTGAAAGATGACATTCTGAAGTTTCGGATTCCAGAAAGAAAATTTACTTTTAGTGCTAAAGTAATAGAGTAACATAGGTCTGAACTTGAGTTGTAAAAAAACTTGTTACTCAAGTTTTTCTGTAGTAATAATAATATAATAATAATTTATTTATTATTAAAGTCGCAGACAATAGGCAAAAAAAGAAACATAGAACCACAGGGAAACGGAGAACAGTATGAATACACAAGAACATAAAACCAAGAGTAACGGATAACAAATACAGGAGTCAGTAGGGGAGACAGTTGGGAAGTGAGTAAGGGAAACCGAGGGTTTCTTTCTAGTAGTTAGTAGTCCAGAGGTAGTATTTCCCCAGAAGGTTGTATGGCTTACAAATCCAGACGGAGCCATAGCCTGCAGCCTTATGTAGTACATATCCAAATCCCATAAAGATCCATTCAGAAATGAGTGATTAGGAGTGGTTTTGGTAAACTGTGTACAAAGAAAAACTCAGTTTCCTCCCTCATAGACTTCAATTCATTCGGCTGTTTTTCTCTTCCTGTTTTCGTGTTTTAGTTTTTTGTTTGTTTTTTAGATTCATACATGCATGTGGGGTATCATTGGAAAGCCACAGTCATTGTCTACAATGATCCACAGTCATTTTCGAGATCGGATCTAGATTGACGAAACTACTGCAGCCTGAGTCGGGAGTGGTATTTTGCGCAATACCGTGTACTTTGCACAAGCCTCAAATACCGGCATGTAACTCGAGAACCGCTGAACGGATTTTGTCGACAGGCAACAAATAAGCCTTCAATTCGATATATATATTGTATTACAAAATATGCACACCCGAGCCACTAGGGGTTGCCAAAGTGCCGGTTGCAAAAAGTCCGAAAAACGTCCCATATGAGGGACGTTGCAGCTTAAATAAGCCCCTCAAGTATATAATGCTTGGATACAATTGTCATTCATAAAATACTAGTGAATATAAACAATTTTCCATTTTGTCGGGGGGGGGGCCCTGGAATTCCCTCAGTCTCTTTTGGGGGTTTGCCAGACATCACTTTAAGAACCAGTACACTCATCGACGGCTTCATTAATACTAATGATTAACGTGAAGTTAACAGCAAGGCTAACGCTATGTACACTGCTGCCCATGAGACAGGCTCGCGTTGAGCCAAGCAGCCGGGCGCTAGCCAAGCACTTAAAGGAGCTCCCCAAGCATAGATCTGGAATAGGTCAACGTCACTATACAATGAAGCTTCACTGGACACGTTATCCCTCTGGGAGCAGACGGAGACAGACAGATGATGCAGGTCTGTGTCGTGTTGCACAGTGAGACAGACAGATGATGCAGGTCTGTGTCGTGTTGCACAGTGAGACAGACAGGTGATGCAGGTCTGTGTCGTGTTGCACAGTGAGACAGACAGATGATGCAGGTCTGTGTCGTGTTGCACAGTGAGACAGACAGATGATGCAGGTCTGTGTCGTGTTGTACAGTGAGACAGACAGATGATGCAGGTCTGTGTCGTGTTGCACAGTGAGACAGACAGATGATGCAGGTCTGTGTCGTGTTGCACAGTGCAGCGGGAGAGTTGATTGTGTTGTAAACGCAGCGCACCCTTCCTTCAAGGTTTTAAACTCTGCAACAGAGGTGAGGATCTCGAGCTTTAAGGACTGTTGTATCCAAATGTATCATCAAGGACCAGTCGCACCCAGCACATCACCTCTTTCAGCTCCTTCCCTCAGGGAGGAGATACCGGTCAATACATGCTAAGAGTACACGATTTAAGAACAGCTTTTTCCCCCAAGCAGTTAGACTGTTAAACACTCATTGACTGTCCCCTCACGTGCACCATGCACTTACCACTGCACTTGATAATCTCTGATTACCACCCATTATGCACTTTATTATTTAAAATATTCTGTTATGTACAGTGTTATGTGTTATGTGTTCATGTATGTATTATGTACTACGGTCTGTGGGAGCTCCCCTGAAATTTCGTTGTATACTGTGCAATGACAATTAAAAGTCTATTCTATTCTATTCTGTTGGAGTTCATTCCATTAGCTAGGGGGGCATCGTAGCAAAATGCAGATTTACCCTGTTCAGAGAAACCTCGAGGGACCTTAACACATTCGGGGCCATTGGGATGAGTCTAATTAATGTCAAGAGGACCGGGGAATGTAAACAAACGTGGGGCTGTTTGTACAGCTAAATCTATACTTTATAGTGTTGCTATCTGTCCATTCTCATTGTCAATTGAGTCCATAAACCGTCCCCTCAAAATGGCTTAAAGAAAAAAGATTTTCATCAATAGGTTCTCATTTTATGCCGTGAATATAAGCTTTATACCGGATTTGGTCTAGTATATTTCCTGGAAGCCGAGATACAGGGCTAATAGCTAATAACGTTAAATCCAATGGCATTTCGGTACGATCCTCACGCATGTATGCATGAAAGGGGGGGGGGCGGGGGACGTCGTTTCTGATTATTGATCACCAATAACCACGTTAGCCTCATTAGCCTCCTAGGCCGAACGCCTGGATGGCTATCAAAGCAAGGCCCGATCGGGATGTACTTTCAGTGAAAAATATCTTACCGTGGTCCGGTGGGATGTCCCCGAGCATTTCCCCGTTATCGATCGCCATCTGGTAGATCGATATGTCCATTGGCTGATGATAAATCCCCTTATTGCATGGTGAAATCTGCTATGCAAAACGTAATCCAAGCTACATGCTACACATCCAGAATCCTGCTACTGGAAACTAAAAAAAAAATAAAAAAAAAATAGTCCACCGTTCGGCCACAGGGAACACTGCATTATCGCGATAGCGCCCCTAAGAGGATCTGGCCGGTATTGCACTTCTCGAATTCATAGAGTAGGGTAGATCTGCAGTGCCGCTCGGCGACCTTGAATAGGTTATTAAAATGGAATAAAAGCAATAACAACTTGGAATCGAAACACGGATAAATACGTCCTTGGGCGCCATTGTGTTAAGGACCAGGCAGCCAGTCACTAGAACGGGTCCCATAGGTACCGAAGCTCCATTCCAATAATGATGTAGTATAAGGAGGTATCTTACCAATAAGGGTCTTAAAATGAACAAATACCAGTGTGTGTTGCAACTTGCGCCTCTCCATCAGCGAGGATCAACCATCCTTCTCATAAAGGACACAGTGATGAGTGTTGTGTCTATCATTAGTGATGAATCTGAGGGCAGAGTGATATACAGAGTCCAAGGATTTATACCAGGTGATTATGTATATAAAATATCCAAATAGGTCCTCCTGGTCATATAGTTATTCACCCCCCCCCCCCCCCCCCCCCAGGTTCACAGTCTGTGTGGATAGTCCAGACCGTCACAGCCTGCAATCCAGCTCAGCATCACAATAGACAACAGGCTATACTGTACATTACCACGGTTTTAGACTAGTTATTCTCTCTCTCTCTCTCTCTCTCTCTCTCTCTCTCTCTCTCTCTCTCTCTATCTCTCTATCTCTCTCTCGCAAGTGCCCTCTATATCTCTCTCTCACCATCGCTCTCTCACCCTCTCTCTCTCTGCGTATACATTTCCTGCTGAATGTCAAGCAAGTTCTTTAAACCAATTGTTCCAGCAACATTTCCATGTGTTTGATCTCTACCAATGTCAGAATATCATATGAATGACATTCACCGCCTTCTCTCTCTCTCTCTCTCTCTCTCTCTCTCTCTCTCTCTCTCTCTCTCTCTCTCTCTCTCTCTCTCACACGCAAGTGCTCTCTCTCTATCTCTCTCTCGCAAGTGCCCTCTATATCTCTCTCTCACCATCGCTCTCTCACCCTCTCTCTCCAGTAATATTAGAGCCCTCTCCCTCCATTCCACCTCCACACCTCCCCTCATTACCACATATGGATGGGTGGATGGATGAAAGGATGAAAGGAAGACATCCATTCAGATACCCCCCCCTGGAGCGAGCTGTACTATGATGTACTATACTGTACGCTTGATTCGCTGGTCCTGTACCCCCCCCCCCCCCTCCAGAATATTGCTGATAATATAAATTCTACACCATCTCTCTACTTTTCTCTCTCTGATGTATTTCTCTCATTCCATCCATCCATCTCTCTCACTGACACACACACACACACACACACACACACACACACACACACACACACACACACACACACACACACACACACACACACACACACACACACACACACACACACACACACACACTTGTAGAGCATGGGGGGCTCTATGCCCAGGAGCTTACAAGCTAAATCATGTTTGCTCAGAGCCAACACTTGCCCCCCCCTCATGTTAGCGGTAGGCTCAGGGGGTAGATATCCCACCATCACGATGGCCACAGGCCACTGGTATTTTTACAGGAGCACACGCGTGAGCAGGCATTCACACGCACACACTCAGAGACACATTTTCATTTAGTAATTTAGCTGACACTTTTATCCAAAGTGACTTACAAAGTGTGAACAACAAGTAGCAGTAGGGAAGGGTACATCTCTGGCAGCTAAGGGTCAGTGGTATAGACCTGTTCGCTGTTTACAAACATACCGTGTTCGAGCCAAGCAGTACCCACTGAGTCACGTGACTACGCTGTCCACTACCTGCGCGAGCTGCTGCGCTGAAAGAAGTACGACAGGGCTCTATGGAGAAACCATGACACTCCCCTGACTAAAAGTGGTTTCAAACAAAAACGTCTGGATGTCATTTAGCCAAATCAGCAGCATGGCTGTGAGTGTGAGTCTTTCACCTTTTACATATCTAGCTTTGGCATGGATTGATTGTTTAGATCGCTAGCATGGCTAACAAATGCAAATATATTGTAGTCTGACTGCCCCGTTGTTCTGACCAGGATTACGTTCCTTTCTGCCCCGGTGATGTGCGCGCACACCGAGTCTGACCTGGGCCCTCATGCATCAACGTGTTCTACGCACAGATCTGTGCGTAACCCGTGCGTACGATCATTTCTAAGCAAAAAGTGGGATTCATCAACTTCAACTTGAACTTGACTTCGTGCTTACATCTACGCACATTTCGGACCTGGCGTACCTCGCGCCCAGTGGTAGAATATATTATTACAACAAGGAAATGAGCTTCTGTGCATAATAACACTGGATGTTCTATGAACCGTAGTTCATTATAGTTCATTGTAAAATAGCAACAGTAGTGTAATTATGGTCAAAACCCTATAAATAGCATTTGGAATAATAGATCTTTCTCTCAGAATGAATGCAGCATGTCATATATGTTACGATTAATTGAAAATGGGGGACCCTGATGTAAACAAGACGAAAGTCTTTCTCTGGTCTGCATCCCCTTAACAATTGTATGTATTGAGCTGTACTGTACTGTACCCATTCTGCAATCTGTTAATAAAGTTCTCATTCATTCATTCATTCATGGTTTATATAGCGTTATCGGAATATACGGGGTGTAGGCTACTGACTGACTGCGCTCCGCGTAGCTTGATTGATTGATTGATTGAAAAGTTTATTAACAGATTGCAGAATGGGTACAGTACAGCTCAGTACATACAATTGTTAATTGGGGATGCAGACCAACTTTCGTCCTGTTTACATCAGGGTCCCCCATTTTCAATTCATCATAAATCATAAAGCTCAACTCGTTATTATTTTGCGCACAGACCGCCGAAACACGGGAACGTTTTGATTATATTTAAAAGGCTTTACGTTAAACGAAACAAGTGGAATTTCGAAGCTGTAAGCAGAATAAGTCATATGAATATAGTGTTCTTCCCCCTTTTTACTGTACAAGAAAGAATAGAAAACGCATTGCAATGACACCATGCAGATAGTGGACAGACTATATGATGGAATTCAAGTTCATGTATTGAAAGGCAGGATACATCATACATGCAGTGAGATTCATTGTTCTTGTATATGCTCTCGTATTATATTGTTTATATAGGCTACCCAATACTGACATCAAAATAGATTGTAGTAGTATGCCTCTAGAAATCATGCAGCAGGTAGAAAATTGACGGGAGATCCATCGCGATTTGGAATAGAATTGAGGAGAACTTTAATCCGTGGGTATTAATCAAACAACACGGGAAAAGGCAGTCATATTCCAGCGCGGTCTTTATTAGCCGACAACAAAATAGATGCCTCTAAAAATCATATAGCCAATCGAACACAACTAATAAAGGCATTCATATTGTACAGCACGGTTATAATGACACACAACACAACCAACGCCAAACAGTGGTCAACGAACGGTCTTTATTAGTATTTTGAGCTGTCCAGGCAGAATTGCAGCAATGGTCTTAGGGAGCCGTTGATATCTGACATCACCGTTTACAAATCCGCCTTTTATTTATCCACCTCCGTTACGAGGACCTCCACCTCGGTGTCTGTGTAGTTTCTCTTTTTCGTTCGCTTTGCCATCCTCCAACATTCCACGCACAGGGATTCCCTCATGGTATTTGAAGGGGAGGGCCTGACCATATTTGGTTGGTCGGGGCGGTTTTGGTATGCAAATACGTGAAAGCGTGCACGAGCTGCGGCGCAGGGCCAAGGTGGGATTCATCATGACAGGTGTGCGTAGAGCCTGCTTACGCACGTGTGATGAATGCCGACTTCCCTGTGCGTGCGCTAGTTCTAAATTCCGTGCTTACGTGTGGAAGTAGGTCAAGGTCAAAGTCCACGTTGATGAATGAGGGCCCAGGTCTATTGTTATCAAATAGTGTCGAGCTTGAGTGTTACACTCTGAGTGCATACTTAGTAGTATAGACATATTAGCATGATAGGTAGTAGTACTGTATAGTATAGAAGCATAGTAGTAAGGTACATACTAGTAAAACACAGTAAGAAGGTTAGTTTATTTCTTTATTTTTTTCAGATATTGTCTGAAGAGGTGTTTCACACACACACGCACGCACGCACGCACGCACACACACACACACACACACACACACACACACACTCAAACAGACACATGCGCGCACACACACACACACACACACACACACACACACACACACACACACACACACACACACACACACACACACACACACACACACACACACACACACACACCTACATAGACACACACTCGCTCACTTCTGACTTGGAGTGGCAGAGATGGAAGTCTGTCCTAGCTGCCAATCAGGTTCAGTTCTCTGTGAGGCTGCTCTCACTAGACACACACACGCATATCCACACACACGCACTCACAAACACACGCACACACACACACACATACACACATGCACTCAAGGCCGACAAGCAATCTACTTTGAGCAAATTCAAGTGTGGTTCTCCTCCACGCCAGGCATCCCTGCATATTTAACATTCACTTGACCTTTAGGTTTCCTTAAGAGTAAGAGGGACTCTTTCTGCTCTCCGCCTCCATTTCAAATTACTCCCTGACTCCGTTTCCTGCCCAGATTATTTTTCAATTACATTTCAAACATGGTCAACTCTGGAGGGAGGGAAGAAAGAAAGAAAGAAAGAAAGAAAGAAAGAAAGAAAGAAAGAAAGAAAGAAAGAAAGAAAGAAAGAAAGAAAGAAAGAAAGAAAGAAAGAAAGAAAGAAAGAAAGAAAGAGGGAAGAACTTTCAGACCATTCACGTCGCTAGGAAAGAGTAAATCAGGTAAAAAAAGGTAAATCAGGGGCGCCCCAGTGGCGAACCACATAGTCGCGGCACGGCCGACCCGGGTTCGATTCCCGGACCCGTCATTATTTGCCGAATGTCTTCCCCCCACTCTGTCTCCCGTTCCTCCTCTCTCTCTCTCTACTGGACTGCCCAGTAGTATAAAGCGATACAAAAAATTGTAAATCAGCTGCTGATTAAGTATCCTAGCTTGTCAAGACGTTTACTAACAGTCACAAATGCTCCTACTATATTTTTGTGTTATTGTTTAGTTGCAGTACCATGTTTTTTTCACTAAGTTGCGCTCCTTGTTTGTACTTGATGTAACAACAGGTTTACTTTGATTTAACTTCAACCAGTGACTCACTTCACTTCCATTATAGATTTACATGAAATGCTAATGGGACCGTCTGCTCCACTCTCTGGACTGGATGCTCTCCTCTGAGATGCTGAAGCCTTGACGAAGTTCTGTGGTGCTGGTTCAATTCTACAATAGTCGCACTGTACAGAGTTTTCTAGGGCCTGTCTCTCTTTGCTCATCGCTATTTTCTTTTAGATTTTTGCTATTCAAGCATTTTTTTTTAACCGAGCGCACTGTGTTTCACACGGACGATAATTACTGTTGCACAACGCGCTTCCGCCACGGAACACCAAAGAGGCTGGAACGTGAACGTAAAGAGATTTCAAAATGGAAGATAGAGAAAATAGTGATGAGCAAAGAGAGACAGGCCCTAGAAAACGCCAGAAATTGTCAAACGTTTGGGATCATTTCAAGTACTGTCTTTTACTATTATGCACTTTGCTTCCATGTAATCTACCTTGCCTATTACTACCTATGCTAGTATGTCTATATTACTACCCACTATGCTGCTAGTACGCCTATATTACTACCTACTATGCTAATATGTCTATATTACTACCTACTATGCTAGTACGCCTATATTACTACCTACTATGCTAATATGTCTATATTACTACCTACTATGCTAATATGTCTATATTACTACCTACTATGCTAGTACGCCTATATTACTACATACTATGCTAGTATTTCTATATTACTATAATAAATAAATGATGGTGCCTTTATATAGCGCTTTTATCCAAAGTGCTTTACAATTGTGTTCCTCACATTCACCCATTCACTCACACACTGATGGCGGAGGCGACCATGCAAGGTGCCAATCTGCACATCGGGAGCAATTAGGGGTTAAGTGTTCCTTTTTTTTTTGATCCACTTGTTCTCCCCAATTTCTATTTTTCTCCCATCCCAATTTCGTACTCTCCAATTCTCCCCTTCCCTGTCTCGAACGTTGCTAGACCATGCCTCCCACTGGTCGGCTGCAATGTGGACCAAGCCTTGCATCACGTGTCCCCTCCGGTACACAAGGAGGCAGCCGTCGCATCTTTTCACCTGTACAGCGCGATCTCTCGGTGGCGAGGAGTAACGCGTGGGAGGCTCACGCCGCCCCCGATACTTCCTGATTCTGCTGTACAGGCGCACCAACCGACCTGTAGGAGTCGCTGTCCACAACGTCCGATCCCCACCCATCAGCTTCCCACCCCCTAATACTGCCAATTGTATTAGTATGAACGACTGCGCCACTTAGCCGCCCCGGGGTTAAGTGTTCCTCAAGGACACATCAGCACGCTGCCCGCAAGGAGCGGGACTCGAAATGGGAACCTTCAGACTACCGGGCGCCTGCTCTACCTCCTGAGCCACGGTCGCCCCCTGTGCCCCCTAGGACTCAAGTTCCACACTGTGTGATGAACAATGTTACCTGCCAGAGTTGTGCCCTTCCTGCTGACTCGTTGTACAGAACTTGTAAGTCGCTTTGGATAAAACCGTCAGCTAAATGACTAAAATGTAAAAGTAAAATGTAAGTAAAGGGTCCATCTGGCCATAGGCCCTCTCCGGTGTAGAAACGGGCTACTTCTGGTGGGGGTTGGGGAACTCGGGCGCCTGCCGTCGGGTCCGACTCACGACCCAGCGACCACCGCCTCCCCTGCCACTCTCCACCAGCCTGTCCAGTACAGCAGAGATGACCTAGAAAGAGAAGGGAGATCACGCACTCTGCACGTGGTTCTCACAGTGGCGGACTGGCCCTGCGGACCGCGGCCTGGCTCAGTTTCATTGGCCCCGGTGCCCCCCCCCTCCCCCCGTGCTCGAAATATGAGGACCATAATCCCGTCTCAAATCTTGCTCTCTCCTCTGACACCGTCTGGCAGGATCTGCATTGAGGAGACACGCGGGACAGGTAATGGATTACATGCGCTGTGAAATCGTCCAAGACATAGGCGGAAAAGAGCCGGCCATTATTAGGGAATCCATGGTAATCCATCCTCGTGTTTTGCCTTTGATCCTCCCCCATTTGCACGCAAGGGCCTCTCTCTCGCTCTCTCTCGCTCTCTCTCTCTCTCTCTCTCTCTCTCTCTCTCTCTCTCACTCTCTCTCTCTCTCTCTCTCTCTCTCTCTCTCTCTCTCTCGCTCTCTCGCTCTCTCTCTCTCTCGCTCTCTCTCTCTCTCTCGCTCTCTCTTCTTTTTTTCCCAGACAGGCATGTCGGTGGTGCCCCCGTTCCTCCTTTCATCTCCTCCTAAGCCCCACATCCACAACTGTCATGAGCAGAGGTGCCGGCAGGCGTAACCATAGTGACAGGGCCGTAATTGGCCAGAGTGCCAAGTGTGCGCCGCCGCAGCTGCTGCTGTGAGTTGTGAAGTGTCTACTTTAAGCAATTCAGTTGTACTGGCGCACCTTTAAAAAATAAAGGGGGGGTTAGGGGGGGGCATGAAAGGGTTCCTCCATCACTTCCAGAGAACTGATAGTTTCCCGCAGCAGCTTCCTGCGTGGCCTCTGTGGCTCTCTGTCACCGGACGCCCTCTCCGCGCACTCCTCCTCTCTGCAGGCAGCCGGCTCTGTTAGACGCGGACGACAAGTAAACGCAGCCTTCTGCCGCCGCTGGGTCTCCTGGAGTTGAGGGAGAGAGGATGAGAGAGGGAGAGAGAGGGAGAGAGAGGGAGAGAGAGAGAGAGAGGGCAGGAATCAAACATGTCTCTCTCACCTCATCTCGGCCGATGTTGCATCTCGCTTGCTGACACGCTGTATCCCTCAGGCTGTTTTAATGACGTCACTGGTGGCTCCAGCTCACGCGGTCTGTAGCGCGGTGCTCTGGGGCTCTGTGGCACCACGGGGTCCTGTAATGGCCGGCAGTTAAATGGCCGATGCACCGGTTCACCAGAGGCTCTAATGAGACGCCGGAAGATTCATTTCCTTTGTAAAAAAGCCCAGGTGACTTCTGGGAAATATCAGTCATTTACTTTAGCAGAGCGCTCACACCACTGTCTGTGTGTGTGTGTGTGTGTGTGTGTGTGTGTGTGTGTGTGTGTGTGTGTGTGTGTGTGTGTGTGTGTGTGTGTGTGTGTGTGTGTGTGTGTGTGAGTGTGTGAGTGTGTGTGTGTGTGAGTTTTTGTGGCTTGAGCCTAGGGCTGGGCGATATAACGATAACGATAAATATCGCGATATATTTTAATAATCGATATCGAATATCGAAATTAAAAAAAATCGATTTTTTTATTTTTTTTTTTTTTTTTTTTTTTTACCTGCAACAGGGCAGTTTTAAAACCAGAGACAGTGGACAGACTTGTCTTTCTTGCCTGCAACTTAAAGTAATGGCTTTGCTTGTCCAAATGACAATACTGACCAAATTCAGATTTCTTTTTCTCTTGTCCATTTATTTTGTTTGCTTTCTAATTTAAAATACAGTTTGAAACCGTCTGTACACAGTAGGCTATGTGTGCTAGCAGAACTAGACTCCAGTCACGAGTCACGGTGCACATGTGCGGTGGTTTGTCCACCAAAAAAGCGCCAAAAGATCGAAAATAAACTAGCAGAGCCAGAACTGTTCAACTCCTCTGGAGCCACAGCCAGCAGAGAAGCCGGTTTACTTTAGCTTTTAAACCAGCTGCAGCCTGAGAACTGGAGTGTGAGGGGATGTAACACTAAAGATGGCGGCAATGACAAAGAATTGCTGCAAAATAAACATACATCTGTTGTTAAAAAATAAAATAAAAAATAAAATGTGTTTTTTTTTTTTTTATACTTATAACAATTCGATAATTATCGATATCCAGAAATAAAATAAAATTATCATATCGTTATTGCGATATGATTTTTTTCCATATCGCCCAGCCCTACTTGAGCCTAAAGAGAGATCAGTCGCTACAGCCGCCAACTCACATACACACACACGCACACACACACACACACACACACACACACACACACACACACACACACACACACACACACACACACGCGCGCGCACACGCGCGCACACACACAACACACACACACACACACACACACACACACACACACACATGCACACACACACACACACACACACACATGCACACACACACACACACACACACACACGCGCACACACACACACACACACACACACACACACACACACACACACACACACACACACATACAGACACTAACTCACACAAGTGTCTAATTAGAGAAAAGTATGACAGGTTTGGAGCTGAGAGCAGGTTTGAAAGCCTCCACTCAGCATCACACTGCATGCCTTCATCAGCTCTGCTGTCCTGACTGTAGGCAGCTGCTGTAACACTGTCTCTGTACCAGCCCTCCTCCCTGACGCTGCGGCAGCACAAAACATGCTACTCTGTTTTAACGCTGTTGGCCTTGTCCAGTAGCCAGGACGAGAGAGGGAGAGGTGAGAGAGGTGAGAGGTGAGAGAGGTGAGAGAGAGGAGAGCGATAGGAGAGAGAGGTGAGAGAGAGGAGAGCGAGAGGAGAGAGAGGTGAGATAGAGGGAGACACACACACAGACAGAGGGAGACACACACACAGAGAGAGAGAGAGAGAGACACAGAGCGAGATGAGAGAGATGCGAAAGAGATATAGATGAGAGAGAGAAGATATAGGTGAGAGAGAGAGGGAGACACACACACAGACAGAGAGAGACACACACACAGGTAGAGAGACACAGAGCGAGATGAGAGAGATGCGAGAGAGATATAGATGAGAGAGATATAGATGAGAGAGAGAAGATATAGGTGAGAGAGAGAGGGAGACACACACACAGACAGAGAGAGACACACACACAGGTAGAGAGACACAGAGCGAGATGAGAGAGATGCAAGAGAGATATAGATGAGAGAGAGAAGATATAGGTGAGAGAGAGAGGGAGACACACACACAGACAGAGAGAGACACACACACACAGGTAGAGAGACACAGAGCGAGATGAGAGAGATGCGAGAGAGATATAGATGAGAGAGATATAGATGAGAGAGAGAAGATATAGGTGAGAGAGAGAGAGGGAGACACACACACAGACAGAGAGAGACACAGAGAGCGAGATTAGAGAGAGGTGAAAGAGAAACTGAGGGAGAGGGAGACACACACACACAGATAGAGATGAGAGAGAGAGGTGAGAGAGAAACTGAGAGAGAGTGATATAGAGGGAGACACACACACAGAGTGAGATGAGAGAGAGAGAGAAACACAGAGACCAGGGGCGTCATTTTGGTATGGCAAGGTATGGCACTCGCCATACCTTGGCAAATAAAAATGTAAAAAAAAAAGATTATTACAATTTTTTATGTTTATTTAGAATTCAAATGTCAACATTATGAACGAAGCTTCGAACTATTCGGTACAGCCCTAGCATGTTTTGATATTGTCAATTATCTCACTTTTACTAGGTGACTTTTACTGTGACTAACTGAAATATGCCCCAAAAAAAGGAAAATGGACATAGGGACGTTTTTTAATCAAAGGGCAGCAGAGACAAGTGATACAGGGACACAGGTAAGGTCTGGCTTAGTGATTATAATAGTGCAGTTCAGCATTCACTAACCCATACTTTTTGTGAATGTGTTTTTGATACTACATTCTGTTGAACACACACCTCAAAACCGTACCTAAGGAAAATTGGCTCAATTGCAAGAAAAGTAATAGACAGTTATGATATTACATTCTGCATAATTCGTATGCAAAATATTGTGGTTCCCTGCTTTAGTCTGTTGACACATTTCTATACTAAAAATGCTTGTGTAGTCCACTGAATTGTATAGAAACAACTCACCAAAAGTGACTATTGCACAACTGATTTGACAAAAATATTCCACCAGGCCTTCAACCCCCCCCCCCCCTCCCTCGCCATACCTTGCCTTTTACTGAAATGACGCCACTGACAGAGACACACACACACATAGTGAGAGAGAGACACACGAGAGAGAGAGAGAGAGAGAGAGAGAGAGAGAGAGAGAGAGAGAGAGAGAGAGAGAGAGAGTGACACACACACACACACACACACACACACACACACAGAGACCCACACACACACACACAGACGGAGAAGGACAGGAGAGGTGAAAAGGGGATATCTTGGCCTCATTTCTTTGAGCCGATGACTTAATGGAGAGAGAGAGAGACTCTTCCCTGGAGACGGAGGACAAGGGAATGACACAGCTGCGGCTCATGTGCACAGCAGACAGACACACACACACACACACACACACACACGCACGCACACAGATTCTCTCCACGACGAGCTAACACACTCACCCAAGATGTGCCACCGGGGACAGTGGCAGAACAGAGTGTGATCCACAGGCTCCCCCAAGCACCCAGACTCTGGGTGGAACTTATGGGGAAAGGACCCTCCCATGCTGCCCTGCTCCCATGCTGCCTGGGCTCCGGCTGGGGCCCTTCTTAGCCAAGGAGCTATTCATCACAGCCGCCATGTTTCATTCAAATTGGGAGGGAGGATGGGTTCCGGGGGGGGGGGGAAGAAAGGGAAAACAGTTGCAAAATTATAGGCCAGATCTGGGATCTGCCATTTCCTATATCCGTCTGGCAGCGTGGCTTTTGAAAGCTGGCGAGCGCCTTTTTGAAAAGGCCCAGCTGCCCGCAGGAACAAAGCGTGCCAAGGCCCAGGCCTTCTGCTGCCTCAGGTGGAGTCAGAGAGGGCTGTGATCCACCCCGCTGCCCGGGCCTCAGTCATGTGGTTCTGTCTGTCTGTCTGTCTCCTTCTCTCTCTGACTGTCTCTCTCTGACTGTCTGTCTGTCTGTCTCTCTCTCTCGCTCTCTGTCTGTCTCTTTCTCTCACTCTCTCTGTACAGTATGTCTCTCTCTCTCTCTCTCTCTCTCTCTCCCTCTCTCTCTCTCTCTCTCTTTGTCTGTATATCTCTCTCTCTCTGGGTCTCTGTATGTCTCTCTCTGTCTGTCTCTATTTGCCTGTCTCTTTCTATCTGTCTCTCTCTCTTTGTCTATATCTCACCCCTTCCCTGTATCTCTCTCCTTCTCTAGCTCGTTATTTCTCTCTTCTCTCTCTCCCTCCCTCTATATATATCTCTCTTCTTTGTGTGTCTCTCTGTCTGTCTCTCACTTCCTATATTGTTTTGTCTCACTCTCTGCATCTGTCTATCCCTCTCTCTCCCCCCCTCTCTCTCTCTCTCTCTCTCTCTCTCTCTCTCTCTCCTCTCTCTCTCTCTCTCTCCCTTTCTCCCTATCTCTATCTCTCTCTATCTCTTCTCTCTCTCCCTCTCTCTCTCTCTCTCTCTCTCTCTCTCTCTCTCTCTCTCTCTCTCTCTCTCTCTCTCTCTCTCTCTCTCTCTCTCTCTCTCTCTCTCTCTCTCTCTCTCTCTCTCTCTCTCTCTCTCTCTCTCTCTCTCTCTCTCTCTATATGGGTAACGCATGTATTCCCGGTAACCTGCCCCATTTCTAAGCCATATAACCCAGGGCGTTATACGAAAAACATTAAAATATTTTCTCATGTCAAGAATGATTGTTATAGATGCCAAAAAAAAAAAAAAAAAAACATCATGTAATGAGGGATGGCGGACCTCTAAAGTTGACCTAAGTTACCGGGAATACCAATTCACTATCTCCTCCAATTTAAGAGAGAATTAAAATGTTTTTGTTGTTTTGTAGGGATATCATCATCATGTAACATAATACCATAGTTCTCTCCGAGTTATCTCAAGAGAATTCAAATGTAGCTGAATCTGAAGGAAAAATACGGGTAGAGGGATATGAGTCAACATAGTTCATGGCCTTCAATTGATGACAAACAAAAAAGGCTTAATTTTCATGGCAGATGCATGATATGTTTTGGGCATGATCTTGGCACCCCAATGAACAACCAAAATGAGTTTCGTCTTTTGTGGCCAATTATTTTAGGAGATAATTACGTTTCACATATTGATCCCAGGTTACCGCGAATACCTATCCTCACAATTCCAGATAAACACTTAAATCTCCTATTTTACTAAAGATTGGTGAGATTTTATTTTTGGAAATCATAACAGCAATAATAAGGGTTAGGTGTAAACCAGAATTACTAGAATGTGTTGTGTTTTGTCTGTTAAAATAAGCAAAAACAAGGAAAGGGTATTCCCAGTAACTTAACAAACAAGTGCAAAAAATACAGTTCTAGAACAAGTATTTAAATTTTTTCTATATTCAAGAAAGTGGAAAGGAACCCAACATTTTCAATTGTCTGCACACAATCGTTGTTTTGTTATTCCAAGATGGCATTTGAACTGAATTTTGGAAAAAACAGGTATTCCTGGTCACCATGCCCCTAGTCAGTCTACACCACCATGCCCCTAGTCAGTCTACACCACCACCATGCCCCTAGTCAGTCTACACCACCACCATGCCCCTAGTCAGTCTACACCAACCTGCGCCTAGTCAGTCTACACCACCACCATGCCCCTAGTCAGTCTACACCACCACCATGCCCCTAGTCAGTATACACCACCATGCCCCTAGTCAGTCTACACCACCATGCCCCTAGTCAGTCTACACCACCATGCCCCTAGTCAGTCTACACCACCATGCCCCTAGTCAGTCTACACCACGTGCCCCTAGTCAGTCTACACCACCATGCCCCTAGTCAGTCTACACCACCACCATGCCCCTAGTCAGTCTACACCACCACCATGCCCCTAGTCCGTCTACACCACCATGCCCCTAGTCAGTCTACACCACCACCATACCCCTAGTCAGTCTACACCACCACCATGCCCCTAGTCAGTCTACACCACCATGCCCCTAGTCAGTCTACACCACCACCATGCCCCTAGTCAGTCTACACCACCACCATGCCCCTAGTCAGTCTACACCACCATGCCCCTAGTCAGTCTACACCACCACCATGCTCCTTGTCAGTCTACAGCACCACCATGCCCCTAATCAGTCTACACCACCATGCCCCTAGTCAGTCTACACCACCACCATGCCCCTAGTCAGTCTACACCACCACCATGCCCCTAGTCAGTCTACACCACCATGCCCCTAGTCAGTCTACACCAACCTGCCCCTAGTCAGTCTACACCACCACCATGCCCCTAGTCAGTCTACACCACCACCATGCCCCTAGTCAGTCTACACCACCATGCCCCTAGTCAGTCTACACCAACCTGCCCCTAGTCAGTCTACACCACCATGCCCCTAGTCAGTCTACACCACCATGCCCCTAGTCAGGCTACACCACCACCATGCCCCTAGTCAGTCTACACCACCATGCCCCTAGTCAGTATACACCACCATGCCCCTAGTCAGTCTACACCAACCTGCCCCTAGTCAGTCTACACCACCACCATGCCCCTAGTCAGTCTACACCACCACCATGCCCCTAGTCAGTCTACACCACCATGCCCCTAGTCAGTCTACACCACCACCATGCCCCTAGTCAGTCTACACCACCACCATGCCCCTAGTCAGTCTACACCACCACCATGCTCTTAGTCAGTCTACACCACCACCATGCCCCTAGTCAGTCTACACCACCACCATGCCCCTAGTCAGTCTACACCACCATGCCACCATTCTATTATATATGCTAGCCTACCCCTGATAATATTAATACATTTAATTAATGTGTTAGCTTGTAGCTAACGGCCTGGGCCTCCATGTTGTGTTGTTAGCTTGTAGCTAACGGCCTGGGCCTCCATGATGTGTTGTTAGCTTGTAGCTTGTAGCTAACGGCCTGGGCCTCCATGATGTGTTAGCTTCAATTCATTAATTACCGGAATACATATAAGTTACCGTGAATACCTAGATGGTAATAGTATTCCTGGTAACCTCTCCTTTTCACAAGTCACCGGAATACATATCAATATCTAAAGTTACCGTGAATACCTATCAGGTTACGGGAATACCTATTTAGGTAACCAAGAATACCTAGCAGGGCTGTACGCTAAGCTTTTTCACTAGGGGCACACTTGCCCCTAAATTAGAAATTTAGGGGCAAAAAATATGTTTTAGGGGCAAATTTTTAAATAACAATTTTACCATTATAGTGCAAAAAAATATGTTCCTCCTGCCTCATTACTGTGGTCCTTTTATTTAACATTTAAGTGCTTTTGTTGTCAGGTTTGTATCTTTTATAATGAACCAACTAGGGCTGGGCGATATGGCCTAAATATGATATCACAATATTTTCGGACCTTTCGGCGATACACGATACACATCACAATGTTTTTCTTTTTTACCCCAAACAATTCATTATGAGGCTTACCAAGACAGTATGAGTTTGCAAGCCAACATTAAAGACAAAATAAAATACCCATGCATTTAGCATTTTTATATTATATATTAGATTTAGATTATTGGAGTATTAGATTATATATTGCATATATTTAGCAATGAGATATTATATGATTTAGATATGAAATATGATGAATTGAAAATGGGGGACCCTGATGTAAACAAGACAAAAGTCTTTCTCTGGTCTGCATCCCCTTAACAATTGTGTGTATTGAGCTGTACTGTACCCATTCTGCAATATGTTAATAAAGTTTTAAATCAATCAATCAATCAATAGCATTTTAGCATTTTTATGAAACTACTGTATATTTGTATGTCTCTAAATGTTTTGATGAATTGAAAATGGAGGACCCTTATGTAAAAAAGCCGAAAGTCTTTCTCTGGTCTTCATCCTCCTGTACTGTATTGTACCCATTATGCAATCTGTTAATAAAGTTCTCATTCATTCATTCTGACGGAAAACAGAATAATTTTGATTGACAGTAGAGTCTGCCAATTACGTCACAACGCTTGCACCCGCCCTGCTGTTCTTAGCACCAATCGGCAAGCGCATTCGTTTTTGACTTCCTGAATGCCCCGTGTGCTGAACATCAACAAAGCTACTAACGTTAGCTCCCCGCGGCCGTCGAGTAGGAGACCAGTGCTCTGCAGGATGACTAAATGAGGCATAATGATTTTACCTCAACGAATGTTATAATAAAAGCCTTTCCATACATCTGTCTGATTGAAAACTTTATTAACAGACCGCGGAATGGGCATATCTCAGCACAGGCTGAGATATGAACGAGTAACGTGTGGACCAGATTGACGCGACACAAGGTTTACACAACAGCCCCCACCCCTTGTTTTATTGTATTTGTACCTGTACTACCTGCTGTCAGCTGTTTATCTCTCTCTGTGAGCTTGATTAGCTCACGTTAGCTAGCGTTAGCTCCGCGGCTAACCCTGAACTAAATCAATGACATCATTTCGAGTAGTTTTCACTGCACATAGAAGCAGCCAAACAGCGGGAGAATTTCGGGAGCATATGGCCAAAACCCAGTTAGGAACCATCGATTCCCATCCCTACTACTAACTTTACTTTTCTTCATAGCTAAATCAGACAGTCAGCCAGTCTATCAGAGTGAGTGCTCAGTTGATTTTCCCCGCTGATCATACCTGAGTGCTCAGCGTCATCACACGCATTGGATCATTTAGGAGTGAAATGCGAATGCAAGGCTTGAAATCCCTACTCGCAAGCCCGCCCCCAAATATTATTTACCAATCGCAACGGCCAATTAAAGGGGCAATTTGCGATGAGATCATCGCAGCGTACAGCCCTGCCAAGACGTATGCAGTGATGACCGGTCTTTCCCCGCGGAACACAAGTTACTTAACGTTACACGGGTCGCGCTATGCATGCTTAGCTTGCTAACGATAGCAGTGTAATGTCACGCTATGCATGCTTAGCTTGCTAACGTTAAGATAGGAGATAGTGTAACTTAATGTTACACAGGTCGCGCTATGCATGCTTTTTTCGAATGTTTCGTTCTCTCCACTATATATGATGAGCTCTGCTCTGCTTCAGCACGGACAGCACCTCTTAAGTACCCGTATGTGCATGTGTGAGTGAGTGTCAGTCGCGCGAGTGTGTAAGTAACAGCCCCGCTCCTCGGGCAGACGGAGAGAGACCGAGGGAGGAGAGATATAGAAAACGGCCAACAAGATTAGTTCGCAACGTTTAAATTCCTTGAAAAAAAGGAGTGAAATACGAGTGAAAGGGTTGAAATAGCAAGGGTGCCCCCAAATATTTTTTTCTACTAGCACAGGCTATTTTTAGGGGCAATATGCTACGCCCTCGTAGCACTGTACAGCCCTGCCTAGGCATGGTATTCCTGGTACCTCAAGGTATTCTCGGTTACCCATAGGTTACGGGAATACCTTTCTCCAGTTACCGGGAATGCTTTACAGATATCTCTCTCTCTCTCTCTCTCTCTCTCTCTCTCTCTCTCTCTCTCTCTCTCTCTCTCTCTCTCTCTCTCTCTCTCTCTCTCTCTCTCTCTCTCTCTCTCTCTCTCCCTCCCTCTCTCTCTCTCTCTCTCTCTCTCTCTCTCTCTCTCTCTCTCTCTCTCTTCTCTCTCTCTCTCTCTCTCTCTCTTTCTCTCTCTCTCCCCCGCTCTCTCTCTCTCTCTCTCTCTCTCTCTCTCTATCTCTCTCTCTCTCTCTCCCTCCATCTCTCTCTCTCTCTCTCTCTCACCCCCTCAGATGTAGTTGATAGGCATGTGTCTACTAAAGGTTTACATTGAGGTAGTTGCAGTTGCAATGCCTACGTAAAGATGACTCTGACTTAGTCACATTATGCGTGTGCGTGACAGAGAAGAAACTGGGTCGCATACTTTCTGCACTTTTGACTTCATTAATATGTATTTTTAGGCACGTCAGTGGTGAGCCCCAAACATGTAGCAGGAGGAGATTATTCAAATGATTAAAAGTGCCTCCATGTGATCTGCTAAACCAGAAAGTGTGAATATGACTTGTAATTGTGCACATGTGCACATGTCCTACCACCTAGAGAAAGCATGTCTTAACTGTTCAGGGATAATGGTAGAAAGACATAAATATAGGCAATACAATTAGACCTGAATATAAATATATGATAACATATTATAACCAGTGTGAACAAAGGTGCAGATGAGGGTCTGTAATGCCCTATCGGTTATATTATATATTACAATCAATATAGGCAATACATAATTTGAATCTGAATACATGGTAATGGGTGCATTTTATATAGTAGCTTTTATCCAAAAGGCTTCACAATTTGTTTCTCACATTTGACCCATTCACTCACACACTCACACACCGACGGCGGAGGCGACCATGCAAGGTGCCGACCTGCTCATCGGGAGCAATTAGGGGTTAAGTGTCTTGGACACTTTGACACGCTGCCCCCCGGGAGGAGTGGGAATCGAACTGGGAACCTCTGGATTACCATCTGGATTACCAGACGACTGCTCTACCTCCCGAGCCACTGTCACCCCCTATTTGATATAGTAAGAGTAAAAGTAAACAGTATGCACAAGGTGCAGTATACACAAGGCCCTAACTGGCGTCATATGATATGATATGATAGATTTATTTTAGGGATGTCCGATATTATGGGCCGATATCGGCATTAAAATGTGATATCGGCAAATATCTGTGTCTGTTTTCATTTTTTTTTTTTTTATATTTTTTTTTACATTTCTATAACCTTTATTTACCCAGGCAAGCAAGTAAGAACAAATTCTGATTTTATTTATTGTCAAAAGTATGCATAATGTTGTGTTAATTCCACAACAAGAGATATGTAATGTTAATTACCTGGGGGGGGGGGACCCTGCATATATCGGTATCGGTTGATATCGGTTGATATCGGTATCGGAAATTAAGAGTTGGACAATATCGGTATATCGGTATCGGTAAAAAAGCCAATATCGAGCATCCCTAATTTATTTATATTTATATATACAGTATATATATATTATATACGCCATACGCTGTAGTCCGCGCAGTAGTGCTTGAGTTCTGCAGCCATCAGGAGCTACGGATGTTGTCTACAGGCTACAATGAATGGGCTGAATACATGCTGTCAAAACCCAAAGGAGCGCTGCACGCCATACCTGCCTCTTTAAATGGAGAGGTACATGCGAATGTATTAAAATGGGAGTCCTGGGAGTTTAATAGTCACAATCTGCATCTAAGGAGCACAACAACTATGCGCCGCCTCATTTGCCCGACCTGTGTCAGACCTTTAGTGAATCACAACTGGAGACGCTCCATCCACAGCTTGTTTTGCATGTTGTTGTTTTTTTTTTATCCACTTTTTCTCCTTATTTTCAATTTTTCCTCCCATCCCAATTTCGCCTCGCCAATTCTCCCTTCAATTCTCCCCTCCCCTGTCTCGAACGTTGCTAGACCATGCCTCCCACTGGTCGGCTGCAGTGAGGACCAAGCCTTGCATCACGTGTCCCCTCCGTTACACGAGGAGGCAGCCGTCGCATCTTTTCACCTGAACAGCGCCGTCTCTCAGCGGCGAGGAGTAACGCGTGGGAGGCTCACGCTGCCCCCGTTGCTTCCTGATTCTGCTGTACAGGTGCACCAACCGACCTGTAGGAGTCGCTGTCCACAACGTCCAATCCCCACCCACCGGCTTTCCCACCCTCTGACACTGCCAATTGTGTTAGTATGACGACTGGCCAAGCCGGTAGCAACGCCGAGAGCTGGGCTCGAACCCAGCATCTCCTGCGTTAGTGGCGAGCGCCTTGCCCACTGCGCCACTCAGTTTTGCATCTTGTAAAGACCTGCCTCTCTCTCAGTAGGCAGTGCGTCCAACTCCTCCGACTCCTGTAGAAGGTGGTGGCTTCTTCACGAGGACGGCAGCAGGGAGTCATAATGACCTCTTTCTCCGACTCCGCGTGAGGATTGTGTTGATGTCCGGGTGTTAATGTACCTCACAGGTCTTAAGACAACAGGCCATATCCCAGGAAATGAGGGAATTAATGGAAAAAACGTAATCGTATTAGAAGGACACAGAGAACTTCACTTTGGACAAAATCAATAGCCTGTGGTAATCCAATCATTTGTAGATACTATCTCTATTTGAATAACCAAAGCAAATGTCATTATATCCTGCCTTTATTTGACTTTCTAAACGTCAAGCACCGTCTGTCTGTGTGGGAGGAGTGGAGCTGAGCTAGGGACGCTCTGAATAAAGATGTGGCTCGATGGAGAGATCATGGCACACTGACGCACCCACGCGCGCACACACACGCACAAATGCACACACACTCACAAATGCACACCATTTCAACTTTTGAGCTTTACCCTATCTGTCCAACAACTCAACAGGTTGTCAATTCAAACAGAGAACACAGTTTCCACCGCTGCGATGGCTTTATTGAGTGTGGCTTTAAATAAAAATAAAAAACATTTCCCCTCATTTAATCCTCTCTCCTGCTGCGCTGCGTCGTCCCGTCTCCCGTGGGGTAATTAGCCCCCGCGCCGTGCTTTATTGCCCCACATAAGGAGAGTGTGTGAGGAGAGGACCGGTATAGAGCAGGAGAGTGTGTGAGGACTGGTATAGAGCAGGAGAGTGTGAGAGGAGAGGACTGGTATAGAGCAGGAGAGTGTGAGAGGAGAGGACTGGTATAGAGCAGGAGAGTGTGAGGACTGGTATAGAGCAGGAGAGAGTGAGAGGAGAGGACTGGTATAGAGCAGGAGAGAGTGAGGAGAGGACTGGTATAGAGCAGGAGAGTGTGAGAGGAGAGGACTGGTATAGAGCAGGAGAGTGTGTGAGGACTGGTATAGAGCAGGAGAGAGTGAGAGGAGAGGACTGGTATAGAGCAGGAGAGAGTGTGAGGAGAGGACTGGTATAGAGCAGGAGAGAGTGAGGAGAGGACTGGTATAGAGCAGGAGAGTGTGAGAGGAGAGGACTGGTATAGAGCAGGAGAGTGTGTGAGGACTGGTATAGAGCAGGAGAGAGTGAGAGGAGAGGACTGGTATAGAGCAGGAGAGAGTGAGAGGAGAGGACTGGTATAGAGCAGGAGAGTGTGTGAGGACTGGTATAGAGCAGGAGAGAGTGAGAGGAGAGGACTGGTATAGAGCAGGAGAGAGTGAGGAGAGGACTGGTATAGAGCAGGAGAGAGTGAGAGGAGAGGACTGGTATAGAGCAGGAGAGTGTGTGAGGAGAGGACTGGTATAGAGCAGGAGAGAGAGAGGAGAGGACTGGTATAGAGCAGGAGAGAGTGAGAGGAGAGGACTGGTATAGAGCAGGAGAGAGTGAGGAGAGGACTGGTATAGAGCAGGAGAGAGTGTGAGGAGAGGACTGGTATAGAGCAGGAGAGAGTGAGAGGAGAGGACTGGTATAGAGCAGGAGAGTGAGAGGAGAGGACTGGTATAGAGCAGGAGAGAGTGAGGAGAGGACTGGTATAGAGCAGGAGAGAGTGTGAGGAGAGGACTGGTATAGAGCAGGAGAGTGTGAGAGGAGAGGACTGGTATAGAGCAGGAGAGAGTGAGGAGAGGACTGGTATAGAGCAGGAGAGAGTGAGGAGAGGACCGGTATAGAGCAGGAGAGTGTGAGGAGAGGACTGGTATAGAGCAGGAGAGAGAGAGGAGAGGACTGGTATAGAGCAGGAGAGTGTGTGAGGAGAGGACTGGTATAGAGCAGGAGAGTGTGTGAGGAGAGGACTGGTATAGAGCAGGAGAGAGTGAGAGGAGAGGACTGGTATAGAGCAGGAGAGAGTGAGAGGAGAGGACTGGTATAGAGCAGGAGAGAGTGAGAGGAGAGGACTGGTATAGAGCAGGAGAGAGTGAGAGGAGAGGACTGGTATAGAGCAGGAGAGTGTGAGAGGAGAGGACTGGTATAGAGCAGGAGAGTGTGAGAGGAGAGGACTGGTATAGAGCAGGAGAGTGTGTGAGGAGAGGACTGGTATAGAGCAGGAGAGAGTGTGATGAGAGGACTGGTATAGAGCAGGAGAGTGTGTGAGGAGAGGACTGGTATAGAGCAGGAGAGAGTGAGAGGAGAGGACTGGTATAGAGCAGGAGAGAGTGTGAGGAGAGGACTGGTATAGAGCAGGAGAGAGAGAGGAGAGGACTGGTATAGAGCAGGAGAGAGTGAGGAGAGGACTGGTATAGAGCAGGAGAGAGTGAGAGGAGAGGACTGGTATAGAGCAGGAGAGTGTGAGAGGAGAGGACTGGTATAGAGCAGGAGAGAGTGTGAGGAGAGGACTGGTATAGAGCAGGAGAGAGTGAGGAGAGGACTGGTATAGAGCAGGAGAGTGTGAGAGGAGAGGACTGGTATAGAGCAGGAGAGTGTGAGAGGAGAGGACTGGTATAGAGCAGGAGAGTGTGAGAGGAGAGGACTGGTATAGAGCAGGAGAGAGTGAGAGGAGAGGACTGGTATAGAGCAGGAGAGTGTGTGAGGAGAGGACTGGTATAGAGCAGGAGAGAGTGTGAGGAGAGGACTGGTATAGAGCAGGAGAGAGTGAGAGGAGAGGACTGGTATAGAGCAGGAGAGAGTGTGAGGAGAGGACTGGTATAGAGCAGGAGAGTGTGAGAGGAGAGGACTGGTATAGAGCAGGAGAGAGTGAGAGGAGAGGACTGGTATAGAGCAGGAGAGAGTGAGAGGAGAGGACTGGTATAGAGCAGGAGAGAGTGTGAGGAGAGGACTGGTATAGAGCAGGAGAGTGTGTGTGAGGAGAGGACTGGTATAGAGCAGGAGAGTGTGTGAGGAGAGGACTGGTATAGAGCAGGAGAGAGTGTGAGGAGAGGACTGGTATAGAGCAGGAGAGAGTGTGAGAGGACTGGTATAGAGCAGGAGAGTGTGTGAGAGGAGAGGACTGGTATAGAGCAGGAGAGAGTGTGAGGAGAGGACTGGTATAGAGCAGGAGAGTGTGTGAGGAGAGGACTGGTATAGAGCAGGAGAGAGTGAGGAGAGGACTGGTATAGAGCAGGAGAGTGTGTGAGGAGAGGACTGGTATAGAGCAGGAGAGTGTGAGAGGAGAGGACTGGTATAGAGCAGGAGAGTGTGAGAGGAGAGGACTGGTATAGAGCAGGAGAGAGTGAGAGGAGAGGACTGGTATAGAGCAGGAGAGAGTGAGAGGAGAGGACTGGTATAGAGCAGGAGAGTGAGAGGAGAGGACTGGTATAGAGCAGGAGAGTGTGTGAGGAGAGGACTGGTATAGAGCAGGAGAGTGTGAGAGGACTGGTATAGAGCAGGAGAGTGAGAGGAGAGGACTGGTATAGAGCAGGAGAGTGTGAGAGGACTGGTATAGAGCAGGAGAGTGTGTGAGGAGAGGACTGGTATAGAGCAGGAGAGAGTGTGAGGAGAGGACTGGTATAGAGCAGGAGAGTGTGAGAGGAGAGGACTGGTATAGAGCAGGAGAGTGTGTGAGGAGAGGACTGGTATAGAGCAGGAGAGTGTGTGAGGAGAGGACTGGTATAGAGCAGGAGATTGTGAGAGGAGAGGACTGGTATAGAGCAGGAGAGAGTGAGAGGAGAGGACTGGTATAGAGCAGGAGAGAGTGAGAGGAGAGGACTGGTATAGAGCAGGAGAGAGTGAGAGGAGAGGACTGGTATAGAGCAGGAGAGTGTGAGAGGAGAGGACTGGTATAGAGCAGGAGAGAGTGAGGGGAGAGGACTGGTATAGAGCAGGAGAGAGTGAGAGGAGAGGACTGGTATAGAGCAGGAGAGTGTGTGAGGAGAGGACTGGTATAGAGCAGGAGAGTGTGAGAGGAGAGGACTGGTATAGAGCAGGAGAGAGTGAGAGGAGAGGACTGGTATAGAGCAGGAGAGAGTGAGAGGAGAGGACTGGTATAGAGCAGGAGAGAGTGAGAGGAGAGGACTGGTATAGAGCAGGAGAGAGTGAGAGGAGAGGACTGGTATAGAGCAGGAGAGTGAGAGGAGAGGACTGGTATAGAGCAGGAGAGAGTGAGAGGAGAGGACTGGTATAGAGCAGGAGAGAGTGAGAGGAGAGGACTGGTATAGAGCAGGAGAGTGTGAGAGGAGAGGACTGGTATAGAGCAGGAGAGAGTGAGAGGAGAGGACTGGTATAGAGCAGGAGAGAGTGAGAGGAGAGGACTGGTATAGAGCAGGAGAGAGTGAGAGGAGAGGACTGGTATAGAGCAGGAGAGTGTGAGAGGAGAGGACTGGTATAGAGCAGGAGAGTGTGTGAGGAGAGGACTGGTATAGAGCAGGAGAGAGAGAGGAGAGGACTGGTATAGAGCAGGAGAGTGTGTGAGGAGAGGACTGGTATAGAGCAGGAGAGTGTGAGAGGAGAGGACTGGTATAGAGCAGGAGAGTGTGTGAGGAGAGGACTGGTATAGAGCAGGAGAGAGAGAGGAGAGGACTGGTATAGAGCAGGAGAGTGTGTGAGGAGAGGACTGGTATAGAGCAGGAGAGTGTGAGAGGACTGGTATAGAGCAGGAGAGTGTGTGAGGAGAGGACTGGTATAGAGCAGGAGAGAGTGAGAGGACTGGTATAGAGCAGGAGAGAGAGAGGAGAGGACTGGTATAGAGCAGGAGAGAGAGAGGAGAGGACTGGTATAGAGCAGGAGAGTGTGTGATGAGAGGACTGGTATAGAGCAGGAGAGTGTGAGAGGACTGGTATAGAGCAGGAGAGTGTGTGAGGAGAGGACTGGTATAGAGCAGGAGAGAGTGAGAGGACTGGTATAGAGCAGGAGAGAGTGTGATGAGAGGACTGGTATAGAGCAGGAGAGAGTGAGAGGAGAGGACTGGTATAGAGCAGGAGAGAGTGTGATGAGAGGACTGGTATAGAGCAGGAGAGTGTGAGAGGAGAGGACTGGTATAGAGCAGGAGAGAGTGTGATGAGAGGACTGGTATAGAGCAGGAGAGTGTGTGAGGAGAGGACTGGTATAGAGCAGGAGAGTGTGAGAGGAGAGGACTGGTATAGAGCAGGAGAGAGTGTGAGGAGAGGACTGGTATAGAGCAGGAGAGTGTGTGAGGAGAGGACTGGTATAGAGCAGGAGAGAGTGTGAGGAGAGGACTGGTATAGAGCAGGAGAGTGTGTGAGGAGAGGACTGGTATAGAGCAGGAGAGAGTGAGAGGAGAGGACTGGTATAGAGCAGGAGAGAGTGTGAGGAGAGGACTGGTATAGAGCAGGAGAGTGTGAGGAGAGGACTGGTATAGAGCAGGAGAGTGTGAGGAGAGGACTGGTATAGAGCAGGAGAGTGAGAGGAGAGGACTGGTATAGAGCAGGAGAGTGTGAGAGGAGAGGACTGGTATAGAGCAGGAGAGAGTGTGAGGAGAGGACTGGTATAGAGCAGGAGAGAGAGAGGAGAGGACTGGTATAGAGCAGGAGAGTGTGAGAGGAGAGGACTGGTATAGAGCAGGAGAGAGTGTGAGGAGAGGACTGGTATAGAGCAGGAGAGTGTGAGAGGAGAGGACTGGTATAGAGCAGGAGAGAGTGAGAGGAGAGGACTGGTATAGAGCAGGAGAGAGTGAGAGGAGAGGACTGGTATAGAGCAGGAGAGAGTGAGAGGAGAGGACTGGTATAGAGCAGGAGAGAGTGAGAGGAGAGGACTGGTATAGAGCAGGAGAGAGTGTGAGGAGAGGACTGGTATAGAGCAGGAGAGAGTGAGAGGAGAGGACTGGTATAGAGCAGGAGAGTGTGAGAGGAGAGGACTGGTATAGAGCAGGAGAGAGTGAGAGGAGAGGACTGGTATAGAGCAGGAGAGAGTGAGAGGAGAGGACTGGTATAGAGCAGGAGAGTGAGAGGAGAGGACTGGTATAGAGCAGGAGAGTGTGAGAGGAGAGGACTGGTATAGAGCAGGAGAGAGTGTGAGGAGAGGACTGGTATAGAGCAGGAGAGTGTGAGAGGAGAGGACTGGTATAGAGCAGGAGAGAGTGAGAGGAGAGGACTGGTATAGAGCAGGAGAGAGTGAGAGGAGAGGACTGGTATAGAGCAGGAGAGAGTGAGAGGAGAGGACTGGTATAGAGCAGGAGAGAGTGAGAGGAGAGGACTGGTATAGAGCAGGAGAGAGTGTGAGGAGAGGACTGGTATAGAGCAGGAGAGAGTGAGAGGAGAGGACTGGTATAGAGCAGGAGAGAGTGAGAGGAGAGGACTGGTATAGAGCAGGAGAGAGTGAGAGGAGAGGACTGGTATAGAGCAGGAGAGTGTGAGAGGAGAGGACTGGTATAGAGCAGGAGAGAGTGTGAGGAGAGGACTGGTATAGAGCAGGAGAGAGTGAGAGGAGAGGACTGGTATAGAGCAGGAGAGTGTGTGAGGAGAGGACTGGTATAGAGCAGGAGAGTGTGAGAGGAGAGGACTGGTATAGAGCAGGAGAGAGAGAGGAGAGGACTGGTATAGAGCAGGAGAGTGTGAGAGGAGAGGACTGGTATAGAGCAGGAGAGTGTGAGGAGAGGACTGGTATAGAGCAGGAGAGAGTGAGAGGAGAGGACTGGTATAGAGCAGGAGAGAGTGTGATGAGAGGACTGGTATAGAGCAGGAGAGAGTGAGAGGAGAGGACTGGTATAGAGCAGGAGAGTGTGTGAGGAGAGGACTGGTATAGAGCAGGAGAGAGTGTGTGAGGAGAGGACTGGTATAGAGCAGGAGAGAGTGTGTGAGGAGAGGACTGGTATAGAGCAGGAGAGAGTGTGAGGAGAGGACTGGTATAGAGCAGGAGAGAGTGAGAGGAGAGGACTGGTATAGAGCAGGAGAGTGTGAGAGGAGAGGACTGGTATAGAGCAGGAGAGAGTGTGAGGACTGGTATAGAGCAGGAGAGTGTGAGAGGAGAGGACTGGTATAGAGCAGGAGAGAGTGAGAGGAGAGGACTGGTATAGAGCAGGAGAGAGTGAGAGGAGAGGACTGGTATAGAGCAGGAGAGTGTGAGAGGAGAGGACTGGTATAGAGCAGGAGAGAGAGAGGAGAGGACTGGTATAGAGCAGGAGAGTGTGAGAGGAGAGGACTGGTATAGAGCAGGAGAGTGTGAGAGGAGAGGACTGGTATAGAGCAGGAGAGTGTGAGGAGAGGACTGGTATAGAGCAGGAGAGAGTGAGAGGAGAGGACTGGTATAGAGCAGGAGAGAGTGAGAGGAGAGGACTGGTATAGAGCAGGAGAGAGTGTGAGGAGAGGACTGGTATAGAGCAGGAGAGAGTGAGAGGAGAGGACTGGTATAGAGCAGGAGAGTGTGAGAGGAGAGGACTGGTATAGAGCAGGAGAGAGAGAGGAGAGGACTGGTATAGAGCAGGAGAGTGTGAGAGGAGAGGACTGGTATAGAGCAGGAGAGTGTGAGAGGAGAGGACTGGTATAGAGCAGGAGAGTGTGAGGAGAGGACTGGTATAGAGCAGGAGAGAGTGAGAGGAGAGGACTGGTATAGAGCAGGAGAGAGTGAGAGGAGAGGACTGGTATAGAGCAGGAGAGAGTGTGAGGAGAGGACTGGTATAGAGCAGGAGAGAGTGTGAGGAGAGGACTGGTATAGAGCAGGAGAGAGTGTGTGAGGAGAGGACTGGTATAGAGCAGGAGAGAGTGTGAGAGGAGAGGACTGGTATAGAGCAGGAGAGAGTGAGAGGACTGGTATAGAGCTGGAGAGAGTGAGATGACTGGTATAGAGCAGGAGAGTGTGAGAGGAGAGGACTGGTATAGAGCAGGAGAGTGAGAGGAGAGGACTGGTATAGAGCAGGAGAGTGTGAGAGGAGAGGACTGGTATAGAGCAGGAGAGTGTGAGAGGAGAGGACTGGTATAGAGCAGGAGAGAGTGAGAGGAGAGGACTGGTATAGAGCAGGAGAGAGTGAGAGGAGAGGACTGGTATAGAGCAGGAGAGTGTGAGAGGAGAGGACTGGTATAGAGCAGGAGAGAGTGAGAGGAGAGGACTGGTATAGAGCAGGAGAGTGTGAGAGGAGAGGACTGGTATAGAGCAGGAGAGCGTGTGAGGAGAGGACTGGTATAGAGCAGGAGAGTGTGTGAGGAGAGGACTGGTATAGAGCAGGAGAGAGTGAGAGGAGAGGACTGGTATAGAGCAGGAGAGAGTGAGAGGAGAGGACTGGTATAGAGCAGGAGAGAGTGTGATGAGAGGACTGGTATAGAGCAGGAGAGAGTGTGAGGAGAGGACTGGTATAGAGCAGGAGAGTGTGTGAGGAGAGGACTGGTATAGAGCAGGAGAGAGTGTGAGGAGAGGACTGGTATAGAGCAGGAGAGAGTGAGAGGAGAGGACTGGTATAGAGCAGGAGAGTGTGAGAGGAGAGGACTGGTATAGAGCAGGAGAGAGTGTGAGGAGAGGACTGGTATAGAGCAGGAGAGTGAGAGGAGAGGACTGGTATAGAGCAGGAGAGAGTGAGAGGAGAGGACTGGTATAGAGCAGGAGAGTGTGAGAGGAGAGGACTGGTATAGAGCAGGAGAGTGTGAGAGGAGAGGACTGGTATAGAGCAGGAGAGTGTGTGAGGAGAGGACTGGTATAGAGCAGGAGAGTGTGAGAGGAGAGGACTGGTATAGAGCAGGAGAGTGTGAGAGGAGAGGACTGGTATAGAGCAGGAGAGAGTGAGAGGAGAGGACTGGTATAGAGCAGGAGAGAGTGAGAGGAGAGGACTGGTATAGAGCAGGAGAGAGTGTGAGAGGAGAGGACTGGTATAGAGCAGGAGAGAGTGAGAGGAGAGGACTGGTATAGAGCAGGAGAGAGTGAGAGGAGAGGACTGGTATAGAGCAGGAGAGTGTGTGAGGAGAGGACTGGTATAGAGCAGGAGAGAGTGAGAGGAGAGGACTGGTATAGAGCAGGAGAGTGTGTGAGGAGAGGACTGGTATAGAGCAGGAGAGTGTGTGAGGAGAGGACTGGTATAGAGCAGGAGAGTGTGAGAGGAGAGGACTGGTATAGAGCAGGAGAGAGTGAGAGGAGAGGACTGGTATAGAGCAGGAGAGAGTGAGAGGAGAGGACTGGTATAGAGCAGGAGAGAGTGAGAGGAGAGGACTGGTATAGAGCAGGAGAGAGTGAGAGGAGAGGACTGGTATAGAGCAGGAGAGAGTGAGAGGAGAGGACTGGTATAGAGCAGGAGAGAGTGAGAGGAGAGGACTGGTATAGAGCAGGAGAGAGTGAGAGGAGAGGACTGGTATAGAGCAGGAGAGAGTGTGAGGAGAGGACTGGTATAGAGCAGGAGAGAGTGAGAGGAGAGGACTGGTATAGAGCAGGAGAGTGTGAGAGGAGAGGACTGGTATAGAGCAGGAGAGAGTGAGAGGAGAGGACTGGTATAGAGCAGGAGAGAGTGAGAGGAGAGGACTGGTATAGAGCAGGAGAGTGTGAGAGGAGAGGACTGGTATAGAGCAGGAGAGAGTGAGAGGAGAGGACTGGTATAGAGCAGGAGAGTGTGAGAGGAGAGGACTGGTATAGAGCAGGAGAGTGTGAGGAGAGGACTGGTATAGAGCAGGAGAGAGTGAGAGGAGAGGACTGGTATAGAGCAGGAGAGTGTGAGGAGAGGACTGGTATAGAGCAGGAGAGCGTGTGAGGAGAGGACTGGTATAGAGCAGGAGAGTGTGTGAGGAGAGGACTGGTATAGAGCAGGAGAGAGTGAGAGGAGAGGACTGGTATAGAGCAGGAGAGAGTGTGATGAGAGGACTGGTATAGAGCAGGAGAGAGTGTGAGGAGAGGACTGGTATAGAGCAGGAGAGTGTGTGAGGAGAGGACTGGTATAGAGCAGGAGAGAGTGTGAGGAGAGGACTGGTATAGAGCAGGAGAGAGTGAGAGGAGAGGACTGGTATAGAGCAGGAGAGTGTGAGAGGAGAGGACTGGTATAGAGCAGGAGAGAGTGTGAGGAGAGGACTGGTATAGAGCAGGAGAGTGAGAGGAGAGGACTGGTATAGAGCAGGAGAGAGTGAGAGGAGAGGACTGGTATAGAGCAGGAGAGTGTGAGAGGAGAGGACTGGTATAGAGCAGGAGAGTGTGAGAGGAGAGGACTGGTATAGAGCAGGAGAGTGTGTGAGGAGAGGACTGGTATAGAGCAGGAGAGTGTGAGAGGAGAGGACTGGTATAGAGCAGGAGAGAGTGAGAGGAGAGGACTGGTATAGAGCAGGAGAGAGTGAGAGGAGAGGACTGGTATAGAGCAGGAGAGAGTGAGAGGAGAGGACTGGTATAGAGCAGGAGAGAGTGTGAGAGGAGAGGACTGGTATAGAGCAGGAGAGAGTGAGAGGAGAGGACTGGTATAGAGCAGGAGAGAGTGAGAGGAGAGGACTGGTATAGAGCAGGAGAGTGTGTGAGGAGAGGACTGGTATAGAGCAGGAGAGTGTGTGAGGAGAGGACTGGTATAGAGCAGGAGAGTGTGTGAGGAGAGGACTGGTATAGAGCAGGAGAGTACACACACACCAGCGTTTCCGTTAGCCGGTAATTACCGGTATTTGACCGGCAAAATCTGTTGAAGTCCGACATATTTAATCTCTCCGGTCTTAATGTCCGGTGAAAATAATTCCCTCTAAGCACAATTTGATTATTTGAATTGTATTAAAATAGGCTAAAATTAAATAGCCTTTGCGATGAACGAAACAATCATTACATTTGTTTCATCGTTGCTTCTAATAATGACACGACGTTGTCAGCGAGAGCTTAGTGCTGGGTTTGCGAATGCATGTGCAGCTGCAGAGCCGGAGCAGCAGCGGCACAGTGCAGTACTCCAATTCAGCCATTGGCAATTCAGCTGTTGGGTGGGGGGCGCTGCTGAGCGCTCCCCAGATAGAGCCAGAAAATAGCCAGAAAACAGCTGAATCTGCTGCTCTGCATCGACATACTCTCGCAAATAAGTCATTGGGAGGTGGAGAGAGAAAGAGTCATCACGCAAACCCACGATAATGTTGCCGTCTCTCTCTGCCAACTTTCTCAGTTCTTCGCTTGATATAATTAATACAAATGTCCAATATAACGGAATTCGTTAGCTCATAAAAATGTGATTATAACAGACTGCTGTTTATTAATGTCGGGCGACTGCCCACAGACACCTATTTGATTTAAAGTCGGCAGCAGCACGGAGTCTCGGGACTTATTTTATTTGGAATATAATGACTATACGCAAAAGTAGCCTAGTTTTAAGTAAAAATATTATAAATCTACATGCCTTGATGATGTCATTCTTTTGTTTTGTTGTCATTCTTTTGCCTATCAATTGTTTTTAAGCTCAATAAACTCTGACCGGAAT
>NW_028174106.1:0-15000 GCF_963971535.1 Notolepis coatsorum
CGTGCTAATACTTTGGCTACCCTAAACACAGCTAAGCTTTGGGTCTCGACGCACCCTCCTGCTATTCGGTTACACTGCTAACGCAACGCGGCTGGCTATACCACCGGTCTCTTCAGCGCCTCGCGCCCAGTAGTCTACTCAAGTCAGATGGAGCCGTTAGCAGCATACTACTATACCGCACACAGCAGCGTTTCCGTTAGCCGGTAATTACCGGTATTTGACCGGCAAAATCTGTTGAAGTCCGACATATTTAATCTCTCCGGTCTTAATGTCCGGTGAAAATAATTCCCTCTAAGCACAATTAGATTATTTGAATTGTATTAAAATAGGCTCAAATTAAATAGCCTATGCGATGAACGAAACAATCATTACATTTGTTTCATCGTTGCTTCACCAAGCAGGTATAATAATGACACCGCTGTGTCAGCGGGAGATTGCTGCTAGATTTGCGACTGCATACAGCTGCAGAGCCACAGAATCCACCATAACCCACCAATCTGTACCGGCAGAGTGCAGTACTCCAATTCAGCCATTGGCAATTCAGATGTTGGGTGGGGGGCGCTGTTGAGCGGTCCCCAGATAGAGCCTTAAAACAGCTGAATCTGCTGGTCTGCAGCGCCATACTCTTTGCAAATAAGTCATTGCGAGGTGGAGAGAGTCATCACGCAAACCCACGATAATGTTGCCGTCTCTCTCTGCCAAATTGCTCAGTTCTTCGCTTGATATAATTAATACAAATGTCCAATATAACGGAATTCGTTAGCTCATAAAAATGTGATTATAACAGACTGCTGTTTATTAATGTCGGGCGACTGCCCACAGACACCTATTTGATTTAAAGTCGGCAGCAGCACCGAGTCTCGGGACTTATTTTATTTGGAATATAATGACTGTATACGCAAAAGTAGCCTAGTTTTAAGTTAAAATATTATAAATCTACATGCCTTGAGGATGTCAATTATTTTTAAGCTCAATAAACTCTGACCGGAATTTCTCTCATTTGACCGGTAGATTTAAATCTACCGGACCCTGAGACCGGCAACAATTTTTTCTAACGGAAACCCTGGCACACAGTAACTACTATAACCCGATAACGTTAGACGTTAGTCTCGTTAGCTCTAGACGTTAGTCCTTGGGTTCGGTTTCTCTTACTCACACACTATCGCTGATACTTCTAGGATAACCCGTCACTAGCAAGTATGTCTCATCACCCGCCGCTCGCTCCGACGGGGCTCTCCAACGTCACTTCTTCCACGGGCTCGTTTGAGTACCCGTCCACTGTAACTGCGACTGATCACCGTCAAGTCCAATGTCGAAGAGAGCTTCCTGCTCCCCTCGCCTCCAGGTAACTCCCTCGTCCTCGTTGCTTGCTTCTCTCCACTGCTCCACCTGCCACCACTGCCACTCCGCCCCCTGCTGGCAACCTCCACTGGTCCCACTCAAGGACCGCTCCAGAAAGGGGAAAAAGGGCTCAATGTTATTGCTAGTAATCCATACTGCATCCGGAGAAGAGTAGCACCTCACCTCGTCGTTAGACTGGGCGAGCTATCCAAAGGAACACTGTTAGGCTATCCAAAGGAACACTGTAAATCACACGTTATACACACACAGGGAAAGTAACAGTTAGTTAGCACTACTGAATACTTTGTAGAATATTCAGGCTGCTACATTAATATACAGATTTACTTAATTTGTTATGTTTCAAAAACCCAATCACCATATTACACTATGTATTTATGTATTGATTTATTTGTGAGACACATACATGTGCACATTTCACAAAGATGTCAGCATGCAGGGTCCCTCTGGAGCAGGTTAGGTCCAGTGTCACTCGAAGACGACAGGACTCCGTACACGAGCTGTTGTGAGGATCTGCCCAGTAACCTTCCAGTTATGGGACAGTCTCTTAACCATCAGGCCACCCTGCTGCCCCTGTGAACAACTATGGGTGCCAATTATATCGGGAGTGCTGTCCAAGAATCCAATTATAATTCCCCATTCATACAAACAAAATTATACTATGTTTCAGATGGAGCTCTAAGCCAGATCTGCAAAATTACATTCCGTCAATGGGGCCAAGAGGAGTACAGTCCAACCAGCCAAAGCTAAGTCAGCAACCCTTAGCCATTCAGCCAACTCAGCAAAAAAATATTAATGGCGCCTTCTCTGCAACCACACAAGGTAATGAGTGGCGACACACAAAAAACACTATGATAGCTATACATTTCTGTGGTGCAGTGATAATTGAACACACACACACACACACACACACACACACACACACACACACACACACACACACACACACACGCACACACACACACACACACACACACACACACACACACACACACACACACACATGCTTGACCTCCATGCCAAATGTCAGCCTCCTAGGGTGAAAACTGTAGTCACTAGAGGGTGGGGACACCAACCAACCAACAGAGCGGGGCAATAGAGCTGCTAGTTACAGTAAAGAAAATGAGAAACTATCATCAGAGTTACAAGGTTTTCTCTGTACAGCAAGGAATACCATAGTAGCGTAATCATGATTGATCACGTAAAAAACCACACAAGATTATGGCACCTACTGTATACCACCATACAGTAATGGCACCTCACCACTACAACTAATAATGGCATTGGATGTGCAATTTCATATAATTGGCCTCAGAGCAATCAACCCCCATTACCTACCACCATAATTGGGTTCAGATAAATCAACTGAACATCATTACGTCTGAGCAGGCACCAGCACGCCCCGTAGCCTTGCTGAGCTCTGCAGTTTTACACGGCGTTGCCATTAGCTGCAGCTGTGCTACTAATACACAGATAGGTCTTAAGAACAATGGAAAGGATTTCATGATTCATCATGTTTTCATTGAACTTCATGGGTGAGCGATTACCATAGTAATCTAATCTCATAATCTACCATATCGATATTTACACACTGCCTTAGTTATCATTATCACAACACCAGAATAATGCTAATTTTACTTAATCTCCTTTGATAATATATATATATATATATATATATATATATATATATATATATATATATATATATATATATATATATATATATATATATATATATATATATATATATATATATATAATTACTTGAAGTGGAACTTGAAAACCTCTCAATATGAGAAAACCATATCTCAATATGGTTTTTAATATTTGAACCAAGCTGAGACACTTGAACGACCTCGAAAGTGGGATCATCATTTGCAGGGTAAAATACAGTATAAGCTTCATAAAGTCTTCATTAAAAGCACACATGGATAAACCTGAAGCATGAAACAGTCCTGGGCCCTCATTTATCAATGCTGCGTACGCACAGATATGTGCATAAACCGTGCGTACGATCATTTCTAAGCAAAGTGTGGGATTTATTAACATGAACGTGTGCTTGAGATTGTGCGTATATATATACGCACAGCTCAGACCGTGCGTACCTGTCACCAAGCGGTAGAATAGGAAGACTGCAGACGGACGGAATAAGCTTTCATGCATTCGTTTCAACACCGACAGTATGACCCGTAATTAATTATAGGTCATTGTAAAATAGCGACAGTAGTGTAATTATTGTCAAACCCTATAAATAGCATTTGGAATAGGTCTTTCCGAATTAATGCAGCATGGTGTGCGCTCCGCTGGGAGCTCTTTTCATGGCAGTCTATTTGCAGGGAGAACATAGAGTCCGCTACCCGAGACATTCTCCTTGATTTGTACCGCAATTTGGGACCAAAATTGGAGCGTGGAACAAAACGCACAAATTCCATCCCGTGCACATTCAAACCACCTCCAAACGCGATTATATATTGTTTCAAATTAAAAGCTAAATACTATTATTTTGTGTGTCATGTTTCCAAATAAGATTGTTCACAACTAAATGCTTTCTAACTTCAATTTGTTGGTTAGATGACCTCCGTGATCAATCTCGCTCTCAGTGAAGTTTCTCATAGTTCACTTAGTCCATTCTTCCACATTCCATGGGGGTGTTTCATTACCATATATGGTTAATTAGGGGCGGTTCTGTATGCAAATGCGTATAATCGTGCACGAGCATAGATGGTAAGAACAATTGGTATTTATCAACATGGAGTGTGCGTACGACCCGTGCACGCACGGTTGATAAATCCAGATTTTTCTATGCGTAGAGACATTCTAAATTCCGTGGGTAGGAATGAAAATAGAACACTTTCTACACATTATTGATAAATGAGGGCCCTGGTTTTTGTGAACTATTTCCAATTAGAGCAGGATAACTTGTTTTATCTGAAGGCCACATTTATACTTTCACTATATTGTGGGGCGGCGTGGCTCAGGGGTAGAGCGAGGCGTCCAATGATCGAAGGGTTGGTCGTTCGAATCCCGCTCAAGCCCATGTCCATCCCATTGCCGTTGTGTCCTTGGGCAAGACACTTAACCTACTTGCCTCGTATGAATGTGTATGCATGTGAATGAATGTTGGTGGTGGTCGGAGGGGCCGTAGGCGTTGATTATTCGCCACGCTTCCGTGAGTCTGCCTCAGGGCAGCTCTGGCTGCAATTGTAGCTTACCACCACCGGTATGACTGTGTATGAACGAATAATGGACTCTGTGAAGCGCTCTGAGTCAGAGCAACAGTCAGTCAGAGAAGAGCGCTATATAAATCCAATCCATTATTATTATTATTATTTCATGGGCTTAGAATTACAAGGTTCTATCTACATTCAAAGTAGTTTTGAGATATTATGCTTTAGTTTTCAAATCCCATAGAGCAAAAACTAATATAAACATTTCCCTACTTAAATAAACATTTAAAAAAACCGAGCTTGAGTATTGGGGACACACAGGACGCCAGCGAGGGGGGGCAGCCAGTTTCCTTCCGGTGCCCATGTTAACCAATTGTACCGCTCAGACCGGCAGCACTGTAGTGCAGAGCTTGTACCGCTCAGACCGGCAGCACTGTAGTGCAGAGCTTGTACCGCTCAGACCGGCAGCACTGTAGTGCAGAGCTTGTACCGCTCAGACCGGCAGCACTGTAGTGCAGAGCTTGTACCGCTCAGACCGGCAGCACTGTAGTGCAGAGCTTGTACCGCTCAGACCGGCAGCACTGTAGTGCAGAGCTTGTACCGCTCAGACCGGCAGCACTGTAGTGCAGAGCTTGTACCGCTCAGACCGGCAGCACTGTAGTGCAGAGCTTGTACCGCTCAGACCGGCAGCACTGTAGTGCAGAGCTTGTACCGCTCAGACCGGCAGCACTGTAGTGCAGAGCTTGTACCGCTCAGACCGGCAGCACTGTAGTGCAGAGCTTGTACCGCTCAGACCGGCAGCACTGTAGTGCAGAGCTTGTACCGCTCAGACCGGCAGCACTGTAGTGCAGAGCTTGTACCGCTCAGACCGGCAGCACTGTAGTGCAGAGCTTGTACCGCTCAGACCGGCAGCACTGTAGTGCAGAGCTTGTACCGCTCAGACCGGCAGCACTGTAGTGCAGAGCTTGTACCGCTCAGACCGGCAGCACTGTAGTGCAGAGCTTGCGATCTTCAGCGATAGTTCCGCTGTTCAGTCTATTTTCTCCACGAGCGTCTCTATAATGTGATTGGAGCAGAATCTCTTGTTGACCTGCACGGAGAAATGGCTTCTGGTGTGAACAGCCAGGCTCCTGCTTGTTTGAGAATTGATACTTTGCGGTGCTTTAGCCTCCTGTGTCCAGTATAATTTTTTACCAAAATGTCAGATATAATCATATAGGCTACCTGAAATTTTACAAGCCAAACCAACATTTGGCATGGTGTCGCATGGTGATGTCCCACTCTGATCCCCAGGGGAACCAGTCTCTAGGTTGTCTGGGTCTGGATGAGCCAGATGGCCCAATCCAGGGTGAAAAACTAGGTGTCTGAGAAAACATCACTGACAATTAGGGATGGATGTAAAATATCTGAACCGCTTGGTTTAACTATCACGGTTCAGGGCACCTAGAGACTGTTGGGTTTACTTTGGTACTGGTATTTTTTTGTATTTCTTTTTATTTTGTTATTCATGTGAGCCTGGGGGATATTCAGGATGGTGTGGAATTGGGGAGCAGGGGTAATGGGTGGGGTGTAGAAATATGATTTAATGTAAGCAATTCTTGTAAAATGTTGACGAAATTATTATTTGATGAAATTAATATAATGTATCTGCACCCCGTTTTAATTAATAATAAAGATAATAATAATAATTATTATTATTATATATATTCTTTAAGTATAAGGAATACTACGTTCAGTTAACATTAGTAATTCATGCCGACTGACTTTAAATCCAAAACTGAGCGGGACCTTTTTGTTTGTCAGTCAATTTGTCTATAAAATGACTATTAGGCTACTGGTAATGTTAAGTGGACAAGACAAGCTATATCACATCATATTCTCCAGCATCTTTTAATTACAGATTTTGTTTAGTCTATGATAGAGATGGAATAAACAGCGACTGAGTGTGAGAATTGCGCACCGTGAGCATCAATAAATGTAACGCTGTCGGTCAGTTTGCGACGCTCCGGTCAGAGAAGGACAGACCCGGGAATGCTAAAACAACATATTATCCTCGATGTATTTACACAAAAACTACCTCTACATTTAGATTCAGACAGGGCAAAATCCATAATCAATATTTATTATTACACTATATGAAGCCCAATGCAGTTGCATGTTATTTCCTCTCATCACTTCAGCAATAGGTAATTTCCAAAAATGCAACAGACACAATTTTCTAAGAATTATCCAACATGTGCACGATAGGCTACACTACTAGGCTACACAGAGGGATGGACTCCAGAGCAACGTTACCAGACTGCCTACAACACCGGAATGAGGGGAAAAATAAGGTCATTCAGACATGCCCCCTTATGAGATTCACTTACAGTATAATTAACAAATCATTGATAATAGACAAGTATGTGTTCCTTAAAGGGGAGATGTTGCATACGATATAAACCTAGTCATAGCAACAAATTAGTATTTAGATAAACCACAGAAGAAATCACGTTATAAAAAGAAGCCGTTTCTAAGAAAAAACGATTTGTTATGTCCCTTCGTGTAGCATTTATCAACCAGTGCGCCGCCATTTTGTTCATGTTAAATGCTGACGTCACAGAGATGGTTTCGCCCGGAGCCTCCCACGTACCTAGCTACTACTACTACTACTACTACTACTACTACTACTACTACTACTACTACTACTACTACTACTACTACTACTACTACTGCTGCTGCTGCTACTACTACTACTACTACTACTACTACTACTACTACTACCTGCAGCACGCTGTAGCAATATTATTAGGCTCCTCAAATATCGTTTTATTTATGTAATATTGTACAGCATTGAGCAACCCCAACAGGGGGATGCTGCATATGGATGCTCTGTCATCTTTGAGGTGGCTTTACCTGCAGTTGGCACCGTGTGAGGCCACGACATTTGAGCAAATTAATAATACTGCATGTTCTGAAGGTCCAGATTAATAATTAGAATTAGTTCAACAGAAATGTATAGATTAGGCTATCACCTAAAGTCCATTGGTTGCTATATGAGTTCAGCCTCAACCGAACTCAGTCTAAAGGTATATTCTGTCTCTGTTATCCTCTTCCCGTCGTGTTGAGTGTGTGTTAATATGTGTTGTGGCCCGTGCTGTATACAAAACTAACGGTATAACTTTGTCTCCGTAATCTGGACCTTCAGAACACTGCAGAATAATAATATGTGTGTAACAAAACCATTCATTGTGTTTGATGTAAGCAAACTGATGCCAGACTCAGCATTCATGCGTTCGGCTGAATATCGAGATGAAGCACAGCCTACATGGTGAACTCAACTCGTTATTATTGGCGCAAAAAAAGTCAGAGGAAACAAAGCGGCCACTAATGCAAACCACGTTAGAGGGCACATGTGCGTATAACGGTGGTAGTCAGTCACATTGAGCCGCATTACACTCTCCCAGGTCGCACGGATTTTTCAGACATTGCCTGAGCTCTACCAGGCAGTGTATTCGCACATTGATAGCCTTCTGAAAGAAGACGTTTCTTCAATTAGCTTTACCAGTGATATTTGGAGCTCTGATGTCAGCCCCATGTCAATGCTGAGTTTGACAGCTCAGTGGATTGACGCAGACTTCCAACTCCGTAAAGCGGTTCTGCATTCCCAAGAGTTCTCCGGCTCCCATACTGCTGCAGCGCTGGCAACAGCATTCAAGAATAATGTTCCAGACGTGGCATATTCCGAAAGAAAAGATTCATGTCATACTCCGAGATAATGCCCAAAACGTGGTCAAATGGATGAAAGACGCAGGATTACAAAGTTTGGGATGTATGGCCCACACGCTTCAGCTGGCTGTCCACAATGGAGTGCCTTTTACGCACTGTTTAGCCTATATTTTACGCTCTGTTTAGCCTATTAAATAGGCTAATTGTTTTTTCAGCCTGTTATTTGTTTTAACTTCTTTAATTCACATTTCTTTAGTTTGCAATAATGCAACTGCAAGCCAATGTTCCGAGATATATTTATATATTTGTAATTGTTAGGCTATTTGAATCCACCATTTAGGGCTAACGGTGTATTCAAAAAAAGCCTAACAAATTAAATGTAATATGTCTCGGAACATTGGCTTGCAGTTGCATTATTGCAAACTAAAGAAATGTGAATTCAAGAAGTTAAAATGAAGTTTAACCTATTCAATAGTTTTAGAAGGCTATAGCCAAAGTTGCCTTTTACGCATCGCTTAGCCTATATTTTACGCACTGTGTTTAGCCTATATTAAATAGTCTAATGGTTTTTTCAGCCTGTTATTCGTTTGAACTTTCAGCCTGTTAATAAATATGTGTCGTTAATTCAGTATTTAACTTCTTGAATTCATATTTATTTAGGCTATGCTAATTAAAAACACAAATGTTATGGACATCTAATTTAATTATCTGCTTATTTATTAATGCTTCAATTCATTCAGAAATGTTGCAGCAAACAATCCATATGTGCATTTGTTTACATAATGATAACGTACATAAATAACATAATATTATTGAGGGAGGAAAAAAGGAAACTGATACCTAATACTTCACCCTGTTAGTCAAGTTGAACTATCGCTCTGACTCAGACTGTGGGTGTGGGGGGGGGGGGGCATGCTGAATGTGATTTGACCAAAGCAGAGTATACACACACAGACAGTGGAGCTGTTTGCAGATAGCGGAACATTTTGACTTGTTGCGTGGTGGCGATGTCTCGCAGATAATACAACTACAAGTATAATTATATAATATATATATTTTTTGGTAGGTAACGTTACATTTGGTTGACAATTTACTGACTGACTTTCAAGACACTCCATGTTTACTATAGGTAGGTAACCAGCAGTGTAAACCAGAAGCCAGCCCAGCAACAACTACGGTGACGTCACCGTCTAGCTAACTCTAAAATGGCGCCGCCCATGGTGAAAACGGGGAAATTACATTTGAGTTTTCAGACAAATAAGCAGGATTTCACATTTGATTATAGGACCCTGTCTTACCCAAGGTACACAACAAACAAACTAGGCTCATATTGTTCAACGCTTCATCTCCCCTTTAATATGCTATCTAAAACCTTTTTTATTTTTTACCAAATACTATTTGAATTAGCAATGTAATTTTTTCTCTCCGCTGAACCGTACCGAACCGAAAACCATGACCCCAAAACCGTGATATGAACCGAATCGTGATTTACTGAAAATAGCAGTTGGACGGCTACATTAATATGCTGGTGGTAACTTCAACGCTGAGCACAGAGGTATGTACTCCAAGAACAGAGCTACTCGGATATGAGACACACACTGTAGGCACACACATAATTAAACATTATGCTAGTAGGTGCACACACAAACACACACACACACACACACACACACACACACACACACACACACACACACACACACACACACACACACACACACACACACAATCTGCAAGCTAGCCAAAAAAAACAAAGCTGTGAGGATAAGGGAAGGTGCGAGGGGAAGCACCTCTAATGCTAATTCTCTCGTTCTCTTTTTCTTTTTCTTTCTCTCTCTCTCTCTTTCTCTCTCTCTCTCATAAAACACAACATACTTGTGCCCTAATAATAAGGTGGCGCGCTCCATGAAGAAACCCACTCCCATTGCCATAAGAAGGTCTAACATGCCTATGAATACTTATACGATGGAACTACACACTATAAAAAACCTGATTCGTCTAATAATATTTGAAAAACACAAATGGTTTCAACCAATATTATTATTTGGTGAAGATTAGAGATAGCTCACAACGGCCAGTTATTTTGTCACAGAAGGTGTTGGATAGTTAAAATACAAATTTGCAACTAAAATGGTGTTTTGAATTTACAAAGCGGTATGAGGATTAAAAGCCATTAATACATTTGATCACAAAGCTGTATCACCAACAACAGTAATGCTGCTGTGTCTACAGGCCCACACATAAATGTACACAAGCGAGCAAGGACACACATTCCCTCTCTCCCCGGTGATCTCTTACTAACAAGAGACACTAGATTAAATTTGATGATGGCTATAAACCACTGCTTTTCCTGTCCTGCCGTCTCATTTGATGGCAGGTGTTTATGGTGTAGTAAATAGAAAAGTACATGTGCTTCCAGGAGCCTCTGTACGCCACTGCTTGGAAAATGTATGTTCCCCCCTCTCTCTCTCTCTCTCTCTCTCTCTCTCTCTCTCTCTCTCTCTCTCTCTCTCTCTCTCTCTCTCTCTCTCTCTCTCTCTCTCTCTCTCTCTTCTCGATTTGCTTCTTAAATGATCCACCTGCTGATTCTGAATACTTGCTTATTTGTCAGTCTGTCGGCTTGGTTGCTTGCCTGCCTGCCTGCCTGTCAGTCTGCTTTACTGTCTTCTGTCTGTCTGCCTCTCTGTCTGCGCTAGTTGTTTGTCATCCAGCCTGCCCATCGTCCAGTTTTTGTGCTATCATTCCGCCACCTCTTTCTATGTGCATCTCTATCCATCTTTCTCCCATCTTCATCTCTATCCGTCTTTCTCTCTGATGCCCACAGGGCAGACTACTACCTCTCTTCATCTCTGTCTCTGATGCCCACAGGGCAGACTACCTCTCTTCATCTCTGTCTCTGATGCCCACAGGGCAGACTACCTCTCTTCATCTCTGTATCTGATGCCCACAGGGCAGACTACCTCTCTTTATCTCTGTCTCTGATGCCCACAGGGCAGACTACCTCTCTTCATCTCTGTCTCTGATGCCCACAGGGCAGACTACCTCTCTTAATCTCTGTCTCTGATGCCCACAGGGCAGACTACCTCTCTTTATCTCTGTCTCTGATGCCCACAGGGCAGACTACTACCTCTCTTTATCTCTGTCTCTGATGCCCACAGGGCAGACTACTACCTCTCTTAATCTCTGTCTCTGATGCCCACAGGGCAGACTACCTCTCTTCATCTCTGTCTCTGATGCCCACAGGGCAGACTACTACCTCTATTTATCTCTGTCTCTGATGCCCACAGGGCAGACTACCTCTCTTCATCTCTGTCTCTGATGCCCACAGGGCAGACTACCTCTCTTTATCTCTGTCTCTGATGCCCACAGGGCAGACTACCTCTCTTTATCTCTGTCTCTGATGCCCACAGGGCAGACTACTACCTCTCTTAATCTCTGTCTCTGATGCCCACAGGGCAGACTACCTCTCTTTATCTCTGTCTCTGATGCCCACAGGGCAGACTACTACCTCTCTTTATCTCTGTCTCTGATGCCCACAGGGCAGACTACCTCTCTTCATCTCTGTCTCTGATGCCCACAGGGCAGACTACCTCTCTTTATCTCTGTCTCTGATGCCCACAGGGCAGACTACCTCTCTTTATCTCTGTCTCTGATGCCCACATGGCAGACTACTACCTCTCTTTATCTCTGTCTCTGATGCCCACAGGGCAGACTACTACCTCTCTTTATCTCTGTCTCTGATGCCCACAGGGCAGACTACCTCTCTTTATCTCTGTCTCTGATGCCCACAGGGCAGACTACTACCTCTCTTTATCTCTGTCTCTGATGCCCACAGGGCAGACTACCTCTCTTAATCTCTGTCTCTGATGCCCACAGGGCAGACTACCTCTCTTTATCTCTGTCTCTGATGCCCACAGGGCAGACTACTACCTCTCTTTATCTCTGTCTCTGATGCCCACAGGGCAGACTACCTCTCTTTATCTCTGTCTCTGATGCCCACAGGGCAGACTACCTCTCTTAATCTCTGTCTCTGATGCCCACAGGGCAGACTACCTCTCTTAATCTCTGTCTCTGATGCCCACAGGGCAGACTACCTCTCTTTATCTCTGTCTCTGATGCCCACAGGGCAGAGTACCTCTCTTTATCTCTGTCTCTGATGCCCACAGGGCAGACTACCTCTCTTTATCTCTGTCTCTGATGCCCACAGGGCAGACTACCTCTCTTTATCGCTGTATCTGATGCCCACAGGGCAGACTACCTCTCTTTCTCTCCCTCCCTGGCGTCCACCAGGCAGACTATCTCTCTTTCTCTTCCCTCTTTCTTCTCTTAATAGAGGTACATAAAGCAGTGGAGGAAGGAACTAGCCGAGCCCTGTGTTAATGACTAATCAATGTTAAGCTGCCGATACACAGACACAGTGGAAATAAAGTGTTGCTTTGCCCCTGTCTGTCTTCCCCTGCCCACTCCTGCATGCTCCTCTCTCTCTCTAGTCTCTATATGTATGTATTTCTGCCTTCTTATCAGTCAATATGTCTTTCTGCCGCATGGCAGTTGTCAGTCAGTCTACCTATTTGTCTGTCTACACCAGTGGTCACCAACCCGTCGATCTTGATCGACTGGTCTATCTTTGAGACTGTCTCTGTAGATCGTTCCATGAATTTTTTTTTTTTTTTTTTTTTATCTTACCCTGAGAGTTATACCTTTGTTTTGATGTGAAAAGTGATGCTGCACTTAGCACTGACTGCACTTAGCACTGACTGCACTTAGCACTGACTGCACTTAGCACTGACTGAGAAAGTACACATACAGTTCTACCTTTGTTTTGATGTGAAAATGATGCTGCACTTAGCACTGACTGCACTTAGCACTGACTGCACTTAGCACTGACTGAGAAAGTACACATTACAGTTCTACTTTATAAAATGCTAATTGTAAATATGTTTGTCAATGTTAATAATATGAGAGTCCACATTACAGTTCTACTTTTGTTTTGATGTGAAAAGTGATGCTGCATAAGATGACTGCACTTAGCACTGACTGAGAAAGTACATAATAGTTCTACTTTGACGTTTTAATGTTGGACCAAAGCATTGCATGTAATTAGAATACAGGCAAATAAAAGTCATTTAGTTTAAAGTACAATCTTGGCTGTCTTTTTCTCTCAACGCTTCAATAGGTAGATCTTGCCTTCACCAAAAAAAAAAAAAGTGATATTGGGCTTAAAAAGGTTGGTGACCACTGGTCTACACAGTATATCTGCTTTCTTTTCTCGGTGTGTTTTTCCTGTGTGCTCGTGGGCGTCTGTCTTTCTGGGGGAATTTCTGTCATGCTGTCTGTCCAGTCATTGTGTTGCTCCGTGTCTCTCTGTCCGTATATCTCTCTGTCTACCTTTCTGCATGTTGCTCAATCTTTGTATTTGCCAGCCCATTCTCATTGGAACGGCCTCAAACTGGAACACCCACAAAATCTGTATAACAAACCTCAAAAAAGAGAACAAAGGAAAATCAGACCAGTAAAGTAATCTGAATTCTCCTTCAAATGAAATATTGAAATATGAATATCATTCTTCAAAAGAGAAACTTCTGAACAACTTTGAGGCCTGTCTTCTTACATCTTCTATTTAACGTTTGCTCTTCAAAAGTGCCATTGTGGATCTTTAGTTTTAAGCCTCTCTGTTCTTGTCTAATTGTAAAGTGGTTTGGAGTCTTTGATGTTTGGCTCTGGGAGGATACAAAGAATCCTCAACCACTAGACCTGAGAAAAAATATATAGACACTAAATTACTGAGAATAATTATTTATTCATTGTCGGGAGAGGCAGACGAATAGGAGAGGACAGGGGAGGCAGATGAATAGGAGAGGACAGGGGAGGCAGACGAATAGGAGAGGACAGGGGAGGCAGACGAATAGGAGAGGACAGGGGAGGCAGACGAATAGGAGAGGACAGGGGAGGCAGACGAATAGGAGAGGACAGGAGAGGCAGACGAATAGGAGAGGACAGGAGAGGAATAGAAGATGAATAGGAGAGGACAGGAGATGAATAGAAGAGGAATAGCAGAGGACATGAGAGGAGAGGAATAGGAGAGGACAGAAGAGGAATAGGAGAGGACGGAGAGGGAAGAAGTGAAAAAAGTTATCACAGGTAAGAAAAGAGAAGGGATAGGAATATAAATAGAAAGAATAGAATAGAATAGAATAGACTAGAATAGATGTACTACGCAAAACATAACCAAACGAAAACAACGAAAGCCAGGCCTCATTTGAAATCCAAAATCAACACAGATGAGCCATGAACGGACAAAGATAATAATAACCCCAGTGTGGGTGCGATACAGGCTCTGTGTGCTGCGTGAGTCTTTCGGCTGATGTAAAAGCATGTAAGAGCTGAAGAGAGAATCACTGTGGTATTAGACCCAGGCTCAAATACTTTGAGCTGCTGTAAGATCCGGGCTGGGAGGAGATGGGGTATGTTGTGAAGTGGGTTCCCAGCCGTGTGGAATGGTATTTATATTCTCCTGTTAAGCAGGCTTGTTCTCCATGCTGTTTCCTCTCTTCGGCCCCCGACCTCTCCCTGTTGTTTGAACATTCTCTCTTTCATTTTCTCCTTTGGTGGTTTTGCTGTTCTCTCTGTATGTCACTGTCTGCATCTGTCTCTCTCTCATTTGAAATCTCTCTCTCTCTCTCTCTCATTTGATCTCTCTCTCTCTCTCTCTCTCTCTCTCTCTCTCTCTCTCTCTCTCTCTCTCTCTCTCTCTCCCCCCCCCCCC
>NW_028174106.1:17500-20000 GCF_963971535.1 Notolepis coatsorum
AAGAAAAGCAGACAGCAACCCTGCCAAGGCAAATAAACAGTGTGGAAACACTATCAGATACAAGAAACATTAACCAAGTGCCTGAGAGAATCTGAGAGTCTGCGGTCCAGCTTTTTCTTTCTTTCTTTCTTCTTTTGGTGCCGAGATGGTTGAACGCATCACTGCTCAAAGCTGGATAGCATTTCTAATGTGACTGGGAATTCAGGAAACAGAAGCTTTTAAAGAGGGCAGCCTTTTATATCCAACGGGAGGGGGTGGGGCAGAGGGGGGGGGGGGGGGGTGGTTGAGGTTGGGGAGGGTTCAATGTTGCTCACACACACACACACACACACACACACACACACACACACACACACACACACACACACACACACACACACACACAATCAGACTAGTAACATCACTGAAGAGTTGGCTGCGACGTAGTGTAAAGTGTGGTGTGTGTGTGTGTGTGTGTGTGTGTGTGTGTGTGTGTGTGTGTGTGTGTGTGTGTGTGTGTGTGTGTGTGTGTCTCTCTCTTTTCTACACTGTAGCATCACCATCAGCACACCTATACATTACTACAGTAGACAGACAGAGCCATACAGAGAGCCATACTGAAAGCCATAATGAGAGCCAGACAGACAGACAGACAGACAGACAGACAGACAGACATACAGACAGACAGAGAGCCAGACAGACAGACAGACAGACAGACAGACAGACAGACAGACAGACAGACAGACAGGACAGACAGACAGACAGACAGACAGACAGACACACAGAGACAGACATAGAGAGAGACAGACAGAGACAGAAAGAAAGACAGACCGAGAGACAGATAGAGAGAGAAAGTGAAGGGAAAGAGACCACCACTTGATCTAATCAAATCTAAGGCAACAGTGGCTCAGGAGGTTGACACAAGCAATGAGCTAACGGTAGCTGCTAACCAAGGTATCCATTAGGATTATGCTAAGCTAACTAGCGATAGCGGCTAACCCTGGAAACGGTCAAAGCGGACTCCACAAGACTAGTTTCATTCGTGAGGAAAGGGGGTGGGTTATATTGACAACGCTTGACAACAGAAGTTTAAACATAACTTCATATTTATTGGTTATTCGTTTCTGTATATCATTCAAGTTCCATCTCAGTGTGTCTCCATCTCCATCTCTTCCTGTTTACATTCAAGTGTGACGTCATCACCTACGGCAGCTTAGACGATCAAAACGCGAACCTAGAACAAAACCCGAGGGGGGGGGGGGGCTGGCTCTCTTGTTCATTATCGCCCCCTCCCTCTCTCTCTCTCGCTCTCTCTCTACATTCAATGTTTTAAGTAGCCAAACGTTACAGACAGTATAAATACTAACTGGATAGTTGATGATATAAACATTTAATTTCATTATCTGAAATATTCTAAAATCATTAAGTCTGCTATAAGCCATTATACCTTTGTGTGTGATTATTATTTTCTCACAGTAGGGTGTGTATATATATATATGTGTGTGTGTGTTTGGCTAAAGTGGATAGAAAACACAGTACTGTGTAAAAGTCTTAGGCACCCAAGAGTTTTTATATAAATTGTCTTACATGTAAATCATTTTTTTTATTAGTGTGTCAGTAGACTACTCTTAGTAAATTTTCATTAAATTATTTTTAAAGCATCTTCATGGTTTAATAATGCAAACATATGTTGCAGGGACTTATTATAATCATCATATTGGCGTGACTGTATGCATCAAGGGTTAAATCAAGCATTTTTAAGTGATTTAGAGGAAATGTCAAAATATCGCGATATATATCGTGTATCGCGATATGGCCAAAAAATATCGCGATATCATTTAGAGGCCATATCGCCCAGCCCTAACTGTATACAGTAAATGCAGTCCATTTAATAGCTCAGAAGTTGTTTGTGTACAGATGCCAGAAACCCCCCTCCCACACACACACACACACACACAGTGGCTGTTCACACACACACACACACACACACCAACAGAGAGAGAGGAGAGAGAGAGAGAGAGAGGAGAGATGAGAGAGAGAGAGAGAGAGAGAGAGAGAGAGAGAGAGAGAGAGAGAGACGTGCAGCTAACAACTCAGTGTTTGTATGAAAACCAACAGCCAGACTCTACACAGACAGGAGAGCAAAGCAGGAGTTGTTGAATACACAGTGTACTGTATCTCTCTTTCAGTGCACACTGCTTGCCAGAGATCAAAGAGCTGTGTGTGTGTGTGCGTGTGTGTGTGTGTGTGTGTGTGTGTGTGTGTGTGTGTGTGTGTGTGTGTGTGTGTGTGTGTGTGTGTGTGTGTGTGTGTGTGTTCTGGATTTATCAAAGGCTCTCCTTCCTACTCAGTGGTGTGTGTAGAATATCCCTTTTTCAGACACCTTGGTCAGCAACTTAAGTACTGAGCCGAGAAACATAAATGTATGCACACACACACACATGTGGGCCCGCGCACATGCACATGCACGTGCACATCATACAGGCGTGCAGCTGGCAGCAAATTCTGGGTCTGACTCAAA
>NW_028174106.1:25000-32500 GCF_963971535.1 Notolepis coatsorum
TTACTTGTAAAAGTAATCCAATTACTGATGACTGATTACTCCTTTAAAAAGTAATCCAAGTTACTTTACTGATTACTTGATTATCAGAGTAACTTAGTTACTTTGAAAGTAACTAGGTTGCGAAGTCGTCGTCGTTCCCCCAACAGTTTTTTTTTAAACGCTTTATTGAAAGTGCATAAATTGTTTTTAACTTGTTTCTCTGCACATAACGTAAATTGTTAAACTAGTGCTTCAGCTTCTGTACCATCAAGTATGGTAAAGCAACAGTCTATGATGCTCACAGCATTAGAGCAGCCAGCCAGTGGTTTTACAAAACCAGTGTATCCATTCACATCTAACAAATGCAGGCTGAACTATTCAATTATATCAACTGTAACTATTAAATAGTTTTTATAAATGTCTCTCTATAAACATACAATCAGTCTCTCTTTAACATGTAAATTAACTGTAAATCTGGCAAATAAGAGCTTTTGCTCTGCCACCATCAAATATACATTAATCAAAAGGGAAAGAAACAATCTCTCTCTTTTGCTGTTTGGCTGGCCTCCGAGTCCTCCTGTACCTAGTCGAAGCGTCGGCTAGTGTTGTGATTCCAGATGCTTTCAATTAGGGCTGCAACTAATGACTAATTTGGTAGTCGACTAATCTGCCGATTATTTTTTCGATTAGTCGACTAATCGAAAACCAATGTAAACAACAACAATTTTTTTTTTTTATTACCTATCTTTAAAGTGGCTTCTCAGCTCTGGTCCAGCTGAAGACAGAGCAGAGGAACAGATTGGACATTGAGCATGACCTCAGAGTTGCTTGTCTACCATCACCCCAGACTTTGAGACTCTTGTCAGGACCAAACAACAACATCATAACATGATGATCCCATAGCAAATTAAAATAATGACTCATGAAACATTTGAATTTGGATCTTTAAGCCACTTTAAATGAAAATGTATTTGAAGAACAATACAGCAATCACTCATAACAAGATAAATAAATTAAATAATACAAATTAAAGTGGAAGTGTACTTTAAATAACTTTTGTTTGCTGTGTGTGAGAGGAGTCCGTGTGTGTGTGTATGTGTGTGTGTCTTACTCTGATCGCTGTGTGAGTGAGAGGAGTGTGTGTACTGTGTAATTTGTGTGTGTGTCTTACTCTGATTGCTGTGTGAGTGAGAGGTGTGTACTGTGTAATTTGTGTATGTGTGTGTGTCTTACTCTGATCGCTGTGTGTGAGTGAGAGGAGTGTGAATGTGTGTGTGTCTTACTCTGATCGCTGTGTGTGAGAGAGAGGAGTGTGAGTGTGTGTGTCTTACTCTGATCGCTGTGTGTGAGTGAGAGGAGTGTGTATGTGTGTGTGTCTTACTCTGATCACTGTGTGTGAGTGAGAGGAGTGTGTATGTGTGTGTCTTACTCTGATCGCTGTGTGTGAGAGAGAGGAGTGTGTATGTGTGTGTGTCTTACTCTGATCACTGTGTGTGAGTGAGAGGAGTGTGTATGTGTGTGTCTTACTCTGATCGCTGTGTGTGAGTGAGAGGAGTGCGTGTGTAATGTATTGTGTGTCTAGTCTGATCATCATCTCCTGCAGGGGAACAATGTTTTCAATGTCCAAAATTTGCTATGGGATCATCATGTTATGATGTTGTCTGGAACCCTGAGAAGCCACTCTCACAAAGATAGGTAGTGCAAAAAAAAAAAAAAAAAAAAAAAAAATTTATGACTAATCGACGCAACAATTTCTCGTCGACGATTTTTTATAATCGACATCGTCGATTATGTCGACTAATCGTTGCAGCCCTACTTTCAATGCAATTGGATGTGCTGTTTTTAGCGGTAGACAGTATTTTGTTTCCTCCACATATGCATAGACGAGCGTTTTGGGGTGGAAGTCTGAACAGAACCCGCAAAAGTTTCACTTTTAATTTTGCGTTTAGACAAGCGTTTTGGGGTGGAATTCTCAGACGAATGCAGACGAGGCTGTAACAACGGACCCTGCTGTCACACGATTGGCGCATATGTCACATGACGTGCTGTGAAGACCCGCCCTACTCTGCCTCTGATTCGCAGACTGTGGATGGGGAATGTGATTGTACCAAAGCAGAGTCACTCACAGACAGAGTGTCCAGTCACGCCGCGGGACACATTCTTGTGTAACCCTTTCACTGCCACACTACGTCACTCCCAAATAAGAATAACAGCTCAAAATGTATTTTTGACTGTCGAAAACAAAATAAAATACTGCATTCCGCCTGCATTATGAATTTATGATGAGATAGTAACGAAATAGTAACGCACAGCCACTTGGACAAGTAACTGCAATCAGATTACTGGCTTTTAAAGATTAACGCGTTAGATTACTATTTTCGGGGGAAAGTAATCAGATTACAATAACAATTACCGGCATCACTGGTGGTGGTAGTGGTGGAGGTGGTGCTGGTAGTGGTGGTGGATGTGGTGGTGATGGAGGTGGTGGTGGAGGTGGTGGTGATGGAGGTGGTAGTGGTGGTGGTGATGGTAGTGGTGGTGATGGTAGTGGTGGTGATGGTGGTGGTTGAGGTGGTGGAGGTGGTGATGGTAGTGGTGGTGGAGGTGGCGGTGGTGGTGGTAGTGGTGGAGGTGGTGATGGTAGTGGTGGTGGAGGTGGTGGTGGTGGTGGTAGTGGTGGTGGAGGTGGTGGTGGTGGTGGTAGTGGTGGTGGTGGAGGTGGTGGTGGTGGTGGTGGAGGTGGTGGTGGTGGTAGTGGTGGTGGTGGAGGTGGTGGTGGTGGTAGTGGTGGTAGTGGTGGAGATGGTGGTGGTAGTGGTGGTGGTGGTAGTGGTGGTAGTGGTGGTGGTGGTGGTAGTGGTGGTGATGGTGGTGGTAGTGGTGGTGATGGTGGTGGCATGGACCGCGGAACGCATTTGGAATAGGTATGGCCAATTAATTAATTAATTCATTAATTTAAAAAAATTTAAAATTTATTTTTTCTTTTTTTCTTTTTTACACTCCAAAAGTTGGTAGGGCGTTGGTAGGAAACGTGTACCTGGTGGTAGTCCATGGCCTCTCTGTGGTATTTGCTACTCTCGTGTTTTTTTAAGGCATGTACAGCGTTTTTCCAATTTTGAAATCCAAGCACTGAAAATGCATTCTCGTTGGTTTTGCTTAAACCAGAACCGAGTCCTTTCATTGTCCAAAGATGACATTGTGTACAGAACAGTTTCGCTCTTGTTTGGCAAAACGTTAGCCATCTGTGGTCCTTGAACCACTTGGAATGAACAGACCGATTTCTCTGAGATGTACCTTCTCCCTGTATCCGTTTTGTACCTGCAAGAACAGTGGGGTCATCTGGTTGATTGGACTTTGATAGATCCCTGCAGCACTCACACTGCGCGGACGTAAATGTATTTGCTGATATACATTAGACTGTTAATGTTAATTATTATTATTATTACTATTATTATTATTATTATTATTATTATTATTATTATTATTATTATTATTATTATTATTATTATTATTATTATTATTATTATTATTATTATTATTATTAAAGTTATTAATGTTTACATAATGTTTGAGTTTGATACACCCAGGGGCGGACCTAGCACATTTGGCGCCCTAGGCGAGGTTCACCACTGCGCCCCCCCCCCCCCCCCCCAAAAATCAAATCATCGCCGCGCTACCAACCGGTTAACTCTTTTCACTGCGACAATACACAGAAGGTTAACCCTTTCACGACCGTCGGTTGTGTGATAATAAAGGGTTAACCATCCGTCGTGTGGCAGTGAAAGGGTTAACAGTTATACAGTAAAGTAATGCAGAACAAGAGCTAAGGATAAATGTAAAGTGCACACTAAAGAATTAAAACAAATAAACAACTTAGCTAACACACAATAATAATAATAACAATAACAAACAATAAAATAATGTGCAAATTTGCTTTCAAAGAAAATTAAGAAGAAAGAAAGACTGTGAACACCTAAAGCTTGTTAACATTCTCCAAAACCATCACTAATGCCAAAGCTTCTTTCTTCCACCATAGGATCGAGGCCTCTGCCAAGAATCTTCGCAAACTGCATGCTACCATGTCCTCCCTCCTCACTCCCCCCCCCACCCCCCCCTCCCTCATCTTTCTCTGCCGAAGACTTTGCGATCTTCTTTGAGGAAAAAGTGGAGAACATCCGCAGCTCCTTCTCCCAACCCCCACCCATTCCAAATGCTGAATCGAGAACCTCATCCTTCACTCTGTCATCTTTCTCTCCCATTACAGAAGCAGAGACCCTGACACTGGTAACGTCGAACCGTCCGACTACTTGCCAGCTGGACCAGCTACCCTCCCCACTCCTCCAGACCATAGCACCAGACATCCTCCCATTCCTAACGGCAACCATCAACTCCTCACTCAACTCGGGGGTGGTCCCCACCTCCCTAAAACAAGCCAGAGTCACGCCGCTCATAAAAAAACCAACCCTGAACCCTACCGTCATAGGCAACTACCGTCCTGTCTCTCTTCTCTCCTTCCTTTCTAAAACACTTGAACGTGCTGTATCCAACCAACTTACTGCTTATCTCTTACAGAATGACCTCCTAGACCCTAATCAGTCAGGCTTCAGGACTGGTCACTCCACAGAGACAGCCCTCATTGCGGTCACAGAGGCACTTCACTTAGCAAAAGCGAAAGGCCTCTCCTCTGTCCTGATTCTCCTAGATCTATCTGCAGCCTTCGACACAGTCAACCACCAGATCCTCCTTGCGGCCCTCGCAGGAATGGGAGTGGCTGGCTCTGCGCTGACATGGCTGTCATCATACCTCAATGACCGCTCCTACCAAGTGTCATGGAGAGGGACCCTGTCGGCCACCCGCCCCCTGCGGACGGGTGTCCCCCAGGGCTCGGTTTTAGGACCACTTCTCTTCTCCCTCTACACTAAATCACTGGGTAACATTATCACGTCTCATGGCTTCTCCTACCATTGTTATGCCGACGATACTCAACTCTTCCTCTCCTTCCCTCCCTCAGATATCCACGTCTCTGAGCGGATCTCGGCCTGTCTGTCCGACATCTCCGCCTGGATGACGTCCAACCACCTCAAACTGAACCTAAGCAAAACAGAATTGCTCCACCTGCCGGCCAAATCCTCCCCCTTAACCGACCTTTCAATCACAGTCGAGAATGCAGCTGTGACTGCGTCCCCGACCGCCAAGAACCTTGGTGTTGTCCTCGACGACCAGTTGAACTTCTCTGCTCACATCGCAGCGACGACCAGAACCTGCCGATTCCTCCTGAGCAACGTCAGAAGGATCTGCCCCTTCCTGACAAAAGAAGCCACCCAACTCCTCGTCCAATCAACAGTCATCTCCCGCCTCGACTACTGCAATGCACTGCTCGCTGGCCTCCCGGCCACTGCCACTAAGCCTCTTCAACTCATTCAGAACGCAGCGGCCCGCCTGATCTCAAACCTACCGAAGTCGGCCCATGTCACCCCACTTCTTAGGGACCTGCACTGGCTCCCCATTGCTGCACGAATCCGCTTCAAGGCCCTCGACCTAGCATACCGTGCGGCAAAGGGAACCGCTCCCGCCTACCTCCGGTCAATGGTCTCTAACTACACACCCTCAAGACCCCTACGCTCTGCATCTTCTGGCCGCCTCAGACCTACTCCTATCCAAGCTCCGGGAGGGTCATCAAAGAGAAGTCGCCTATTCTCAGTCCTTGCCCCACAATGGTGGAATGAACTACCCACCCCAGTTAGGACAGCCGAATCACGTCCAATCTTTCGCCGTCGACTAAAGACGCACTTCTTCAACCATTATCTGAATTTTTTTTTTAAACTATAAAAAAATACAAAAATCTAACCCTAACTAACCGTACTGTCATGGACTTGTCCTAATAAACTAACCTACACTGTAGCACTCAACACTTTGATGAACATTGTTACTCAGCTGATAGAGTTGTGCCCTTCCTGATGGCTTGTCGTACAGAACTTGTAAGTCGCTTTGGATAAAAGCGTCAGCTAAATGACTAAATGTAAATGTAAATGTAAATGTAAAGCTGAGGCTCAGATCGACCGACCGTTTTAGATTTTTGGCTCATTTTCCCTTATGTTAGAATATTTTTTATGTACAAATAATGGTTGCAGATATAGAGGGCGCCAAAACTGCACAGAGCAAAAAAAATAAAAAATAAAAAATAAAAAGAATAAAATAAAAAAATAAAAATAATTTTTTTTTTACACCCCAAAAGTTGGTAGGGCCACGGCCCTACTGGCCATACCGGTTCTGCGGTCCATGGTTGGTGGTGATAGTGGAGGTGGTGGTGGTAGTGGTGGTGGTGGTGGAGGTGGTAGTGGTGGTGATGGTGGTGGTGATAGTGGAGGTGGTGGTGGTAGTGGTTGTGGTGGTGGAGGTGGTGGTGGTGGTAGTGGTGATAGTGGAGGTGGTGGTGGTGGTGGTGGTGGTGGTGGTGGTGGTTCACGGAGATAAAGTGAATGACACACTCCAGAGTGCGAGGAGGAGGAGAAGGAGGAGAAAAGAGGAAGGACAAATTTGTCTGGAAGCCAGATTTCCCACAACACTTCACTTTATCTGGACCGACACGGTCATTTACTACAACATTTTGAGTATGATTTTAAAAGACTGTGGGCTGTGTTTCTGTAAAGACTGAAAATGACAGTATTATGCTGTGTTGGACCGTACACATTTTTTAAATGCCCACTCCGCCATTCAAATGTAAACAAAACGGTAGCCCCACCACTGAACACAAAAATAGCCTAAAATGTATACGTGGACTGACTGCATGCAACAGCTAAACATGAATTTTACATTTACAAGTAAATCCATCACTACTCACTACTCTTTTTCAGTCACATACATTATCACACATACACACACACACACACACATAATAATAATTGCTCTCAATCGCTCTCATTCTCTAGATAACTGAGACAATCAATGGTAAATAGGCCCACAGTCTCCTAGCAATTATACTGCTCTTAGCATGGAGAGAACTGGATACACACAGGCACAAGGTGTGTCCTTCTCTCTCTCTCTCTCCTCTCTCTCTCTCTCTCTCTCTCTCTCTCTCTCTCTCTCTCTCTCTCTCTCTCCTCTCTCTGATGGAAGAAAACAACCGAGGTAGAACTTTCCTCAAGAAAGTTAATTGAAAGTATGTGCAGGTCCTGAAAGGATGAATTGTGCGTTTGTGTGTATAGTGCATGTTCAAACAGGTATTTGATGCATATAGGTATACCACACACACACACACATATGTGCACACACACATGCGTACACTAGGGCTGCACGATTAATCGATTTTAAATCGAAATTGCGATTTGTAATGATGCAATTATCAAATCGCAAAAAAAAAAAAAAAAAAAAAAAACATCTTTGAATTTAAAATTTTTTGTTTACATTTTTTTAACCAGGAAGTCCCATTGAGATACAAGTCGGTTTGGGAGAGGGAGGTAAGGGGTTTTAGATTGTGTGTTGTGAAGTTTAGACTTCAGAGAGGGAGAGTAAAGTACAGAA
>NW_028174105.1:0-40000 GCF_963971535.1 Notolepis coatsorum
GATCAATCTCTCTCTTTCTCTCTCCCTCCCTCGCACACACACATTTAGAATCTTTATTTATGTCCACACACACACACACACACATGCACACACACACACACACACACACACACACACACACACACACACACACACACACACACACACACACACACACACACACACACACACACACACACACACACACACACACACACACACACACACACACACACACACACACACACACACATAATGTATCTTCTCAATGATTCTATAGCTATATGATCGTTCTCTAATGTATAGTGGAATAGCTGCTTACTCTGCTGTTGTATCACGTTATAATAAAGAGTTCATTCATCTGATTGGTCCTTTGGAAATCACGTGGAGGCGGAGACAGCGCTGCGGGTGAAAACGGTTCTGACCGTTGTTTTATTGGAATATCCAACAGCTTAAATTATCTGGTTCACAGCATCAATTATTTTCTATCTCTAATCAGCTTTTCCCGGAGGGCTTCTTAGTGGCGTCTCTTATTCTCGAACTGGTGGGGTGGTTTCCGTCTCTGCTTCTCCGTTCTCTCTGCGTGTCTCTCTGCGTCTCGGTGTCTCTGTCTCCCTCCATCATTCAACCTGTAGGTTTTATAGAGAAGAGAGAATCCCCCCCACCCTTGCCCCATCCAGTGCCGTCACCCCAGAGAGCCTGCTTTTCTATTGGCTAGAAGGTCTCCCCTCTAAGTGAGTCATTTGGGTCTTGCGAAACAGCGTTACAAGGTGACCTTACAGAGGGGACAGGAACTAGTCTTCTCTTAGAATGATCTACCCAAGTGTCCCTGAATGCGACCCTCATACCGATTGAAATAATGGGCTGTTTGACTGCTTAGCTAAAGTAAACAGAACTCGGGGGCTGGCCTTCAGGCCTGACTTAAAGTTAAGTATTGGGCCCTCCATCCCTGTTCATTGTGGAGGAAGATGTGTCATCTGTTTGCCATTTGATCTGTTCTTTTATCTTTATGGCACTCTGGGCCTTTCCTATAACTGCTAAGTGAAGGCTGAAGGGGTGCACTGTTAGCTTTTTGACTGAGTTCTCCTGTGGCTTTTTCCATCAACCGCTAGATGATTTTAATCCTTCCTGTAATGCTTATATGGGTCATTTTGATCCATTTCGACTGAGGCCAGTTAACAGCCTTCTTGTTGACTCAAATGTATGGTTAACCTAACAGGTGATTTGGCATGGCTGTGAGTCTCTATTTTTCTAAGAGAAAATAACCTAGTTCTTTGCTATTTCATATATGTGCATAATTTCTATTGTTTAATTTACAGGTTTTATTTAGATAAATATACGACAATATCCACCCTTAGTGGGTTTCATAACCCACTATATAGCACCAATATGTTCTAAATTAAACATGTTAAACCATAATTATCATTTTTGCTAATATTTTCAAAAAATTCAAAAAATCCAAAATTTACACAAATCGAACTACCAAACCCATTTCCGTCTGTACAGTTACAAAATCATCATTCACTCTTTCCGTTGGCTTCTTCCCCAGTCACACACAATATCAGTTATTACTATGACTTTAGACTAAGAAAGCTGTTCCTGTTTTTACAAGGAAACACTCTTTCAATAACAGTTTTTTTGTTTAGACTATTTTATCCATGTTTACTTAGCTTCAATGTGTCTGTTTTGTGTAATTGACTCTGCAAGAAAAGATTAATACATCCTACCCAAAAGATTAACACTCTAAACATCGAGGGAGATTCAAACAAGCAAACATAAATCATCTCTTCTCCTTGAAAAGACCACTGAGGCCTCAATTATTCTTCGCTTTCATCCCTGTCAGTTATCCCTGTTTAAACCTCCTGAGGTCTTTACGGCTACCTCGTTTTGACTGTTTTCTTCTTGTTGTATTTTGTGCTAACCACAGCCTCTTCTTTGTTGTATGCAGTTTTTGGTACTGCTCCGATTTTCCACAGAAGGAAACGATTTTCCCTCTGTCCTTTTTTGCATTTTGGATTGTTATTTACAAACACACAATGGATTGGAAGTTCTCTTTTCCGCACAGATACATCTTTACTGTTCTGTATTTGACAACACTCTTTTTCCAAATTCGTTATCTATATATTCCACAGCTTCAATTGTTAATATTCAATCAAATCACCTTTGTCTCATTCATTTTTGTGCTGTACTATCTTACTAGATCAAATACCTCAAGTTCAACACAATCACCACTCCACCCTTGAAAGTGGAACAACCATTTATTACACTATCAATACCTTGTTTCCAGACAGCCTCCTCGGTCCGGACAGCCAGCTCTAGACGAGGCCAACCACCAACAGAACCTATGTGCATGGTAACAAACCACAGTCCCTTTAAACACACATCCCACACACTCTGCCAGCCTTCAACAAGCCGGTGCAGAGCCTCCCATAAGCCAATTATCAATTTCACACGTCTGCACCCTACTTGTAAACTATTTGGCCAATGGCGACCAAAACCTACAGAGCTTACCTATAAACAGAGAAACACGTTCGCCCAACACTTACCAAACCCAAAAACGTGACACAACTCCCCAGATACTACTCCTGGACTCTCAATGAGCGGAAAACTAAATCATGAACCAGCTCCCGTCCACCCTTAGTTTCCAGCCCATCATATTAGACATTCCTACCAGTCCCGCTGTGTCACCACCACCTGCTATCCCTGACCGGCGAGAGATCCCTCCCAGCCAGCCAGTTCCTAAAAAAATAGAGTGTCAAACAAAAACAAAGAAAATTGCAAACAAACATAAACAAAAATTCGTGAGTGCCTTCATGCAACACACCCATCAACAGAACTAAACTATCAGCTAGAGGCATAAATGCCCCCGCATAATCACTAAGAAATAAAAATTAAAAATTAAAAAGAAATGAAGTAAAGAAATTAAATTAATTTTTTTTTTTTTTTTTTTTAAAGTCTCCTTGACCACCCTTGGATCAAGTATGTATAATCACTACTAAAATAGTCCTTTGTTATTAACTCTGTTTAATATTATGTCTAATATCAACTGTTTAACCCTTCTCTGACACCGTCTGGGTCAGAGTTCACATGACCACAAGAGCCATTGCGGTGACCATTTTTCTCTCTCTCTCCAATCTGTGCAGCCGGGCCAGGCTGCACAGGTGGGAGATACCAAAAATCGTCCACCATACCATTCTCCCTTACGTTTTCCTCACTGCCACAGCAAGAGTTGATCAGACACACTGTAGCAAAAAGGAAAACCCATGATTGGTCTATTAATTAACTGTTAGTACGATTGGCTCATGCATCTGTCAGTCATTTCATCTCTCCCTGTTAGTTGCACATCCATCTTAGTCGCTTCCACTCATAATCTAATGTACCAACGCTTCTATATATTTTTTATTCTATTTTTATTCCAATCAGTCCTTTTTCCCATTTTAACTTATTAATAACTCTATTTTCCCGAGCACTATTAGCTTCGCTTGTGCATTCCTGCCTCGTTCTTATTCAACCTATGGCCTTTGCAGACACACCCTCTTTACACCCCTTCTGAAAATGTCCCAACATTCCACATGTCCAGCAACTCTGTGTTCTGATGGACTCTTGCTGTCTATTGGACTCTTGCTGAGCTCGCCACCCTTTGCCACATGATCGAGCGAGATGGCCGATTTCTCCACATTTCCAGCACTCAGTTGATGCCGGCCATCCAAGCGGTCCCCCTCTTTGTCGTCCATTCCCTCCTTGGGGCTGCCAGTTCTGTTGTCTGGATGAGAGAGGGACATACCTGTTCTTCCCAGCCGCCGCACCTTGGGCCTTTTGTTGTTGGGAGGGGCCTGGAAACTCACCCCCCCTGCGGCTGTCATCATTCCCTCGCTGCTCCGCTCCCTGTTCAGGTAACAGGGCAGGTGACTTCTCTTGTTCACTGAGTCCTTGTTCTGCAGTACGAAACATGATTTCCAAAATTACATCACTCCTGATCACAGTCTGTTTCGCCAGCTCTTGTTCTAGCACCTCCCTCTCGCGTGTGACTTGGTCAACCGCCAGCTGCTTCTCCACCAGTTCTCTACGGACTGTCTCATGTCTTTCGGACGCTTCCGTGAATGCTCTTTGTCTTTCTGGAGAGAGGCACGTCATCCTCTCTACCTCCACCCTGGCCCCCGCTGGCTGGCTCCTCGTCACCGGCCCACGCCTCTCATCCCGGCTTTGGTCTCGAGGGACGACTGGACATGGGAAACAGGTGGGCTGTAGAAACTGTTCATGTATAGTTCCATACCTGCTGTTGGTCTCTGTACCAGCCGTACGGCCAGAGTAGACTTCGTGGGACTGCTGTAACAACGCCGCTCTTCTCAGTCTCTTTTTCTGTCCCTTGGTTAAACTGCAGTCGCCTGCAATGGACACCCCAGTGTGGCTCGGTTCTGGTTGGAGTAAAACCGTTGTCTCTGGTTCTCTCTCCTGTAAGACCTCCTGTATTGGAATCAAAGTCATTATTTCCAGTCCCTCTGTCGTACTGGTCACCTGAGGAAATTCCATCACATCCCACTCAATCAGATTAACTTCAGATATCAATCTTTCTACGGGAGTGTCTGCAAAGGTTGTCAGCCTATTGCTATTGTCGGCATTACTTCTTTTCATCGCTTTTCGTGCTCTCCTTTTCTGTTTTTTATTTTTGTTTCTCAATCTATAACAGCCTCCTTTTTTATACTTAAATACAAGGTTTTGTAAAGGCCTGAATCTCTTTGGCCATGGCTTCTTCACTTCTATTGTGATATTTCCAGTCTTTGACATAGACAGAGTGTCTACTTTTGCTATTGTTATTGCTTCTAAACCTTCAGTTGTTCCTATCAATGTTCCACTAAGGTGAACTTCCTGTGTACCCGACATTCACACCACTTCCAAACACACCTGCAATCACCGTTTGGAAGAACAAGTTTCTCTGTGTCCAAACCTATTTTTCGCTACTTGAGTTAAAATTCACCCACACTATCAGATTTATACCGGTGCAGACAGGGATTGACAATTTTCTTATCATTCATACTATACCAAGGCTCATATAGCCATTTCCCCAATTGGTATTGAAATCACCAGAGCCCTAGTCCTCGCCGAGCCTGTGCAAAAAGAAAGCAAAAACATAACACTTAATACAGTGGCATTTCCCTTGTCATTTCCTCAATATTTATGCATTGGAAATGTCGGGCATTCCTATACTAATTCTTCTAGAGAGATTCGGTGTGATCTACTTGAATATAACGATACGGCTTTACTTGTTTTTGTCCGTTTGTCCAACCGGAAACTGGAGGTTCCAATCCTTTGTGTGTTCCCTTCACCTTTGGTTCTCTGGGGAACATAATCATTAAGTTCCACACAACCTATCAATTCTAACAAATGGTAAACTTGGTTAGCCATCTGTTCCAATTTCTTTTTGCCTTGTTGAAATTGTCATAATTTATACTTTAAATGACTGCTCCGCGTATTAACTATGTATAAATGTAATATTAACTTCCCTACTTGCTTTCTACTATGAAAATCAAAAACTATACTTCTTCCTACATTTCTCACCACATTTACATCTCACGCCTTCATCACATTCTTCATACAACACCATTCTACATTATATTTCCACACATACCCCCTCACACCACCAAAAAAAAAAACCTTTTGGTGGCGTCACTGCTTCCAACCACTATCACGGGAAAAAAATGTATCTTTAGCAACTTAGGTCACTAAACCCCTGACCGTTACATAGCCCAGTTGTCCACGTTATTAAATTCATGAACCCCAGTACTATACCCACCGCAACATTTGCCATGATCCCTGAATCCACCGAGACCCGTCATTTCACAGCCCAAAGCATCTTCCCTCAGTTTCGAACCTGAATGAAAACACCCCAAGCCCCCTTCCAAGGAATATCACAACTCGTCCAACCACCACCTGTACCGGCACCTATTTCACATACATAACAGCTACGTAGTTTAAAACAACCACCCAACCAATAACACACAACAAGACGCAAAGCCAACCCTGCCTCCAAGGACCCCAACCGAAGGGGGAAACTAGGGGACTGGCACCTTCCCTAAAATGAAAAACAAAAAACACGCCACAACCATCTCTAACCAAAACCAACCTAATGTAAAACCCATCTCCCTTATAACAAATGCTCAAACTCCTTGCCCCCAGCCCAAACACACACGCCACTCTCAAGAGGGCCAGTCTGGGGGTTGGAGGGACCCCAACTAGAAACGGTCCGTAACGTACCCACAATCCATTCGAAGGCAAAGCATCGAGGGGGGGCGCACGTGGAGAAATGAAGGGAGGGAGAGAAGGAGAGACACAGGGAGAAATACAAGAAGAGACAGAGGGGGGGAGAGACATACATACGGAAGAGGAGTTCCCAAACGACCATGAATATCAACTTATCCTTCCGAAAATGGGGGACCCCGATGTAAACAAGACGAAAGTCTGTCCCTGGTCTGCATCCCCTTAACAATCGTGTGTATTGAGCCGTACTGTATTGCACCCATTCTGAAAAAGTTTCCAATCAACCAATCAATCAACAGAGTCCATCTGGGAGAGAGGGATAGACAGAGGGAAGGGGAGATACCGGGAGGGAGGGAGGGAGGGAGAGCGGGAGGAAGACAGGGAGGGAGAGAGGGAGGACAGATGAAGGGAGGGGGGGCACAGACAGATGAAGGGAGGGGGGGAGCTATTACAGGAGGGGGGGCACAGAGAGGGAAGGAGGGGGGGATGCTATGAAGGGAGATTTATTTATTTTCTTTCTATTTCCAGAATCAACCAGCAGACTTCACCGTACAGCCTGGTCCAGTTAACCCATAGCTTAATACAACTAATGGTCTTTGCATGGAGTTCCTAAAAGCCACCACTATACTCCAAGGGACGGAGGGAGGGAGAAGGGAATGGGGGAGGGAGGGATGCAGGGAGAGAGGGAGGGAGGGAGGGAGAGGGGGAGAGAGGGAAAGAAAAAGAGAGACGGCGAGACGAAGGGAGGAGGGGGGGACGGGGGAGGGAGAAGGCAGGCCGAAACCCCACCTGTCCAAAAAGGCCTTCGACTGTCAGCCCCCTATTTTAACTTTATCGCCCTCGTTTTTTAAATCCTTTGTTTATTCTATGTTTCTAATTAACCAAGTTCTATTCCTCCCCTATAACTGTTTTAAACCTGTAGCGTAGCACTCTGGGATCCCATCGAACAAAAAGCGCATCACAAATCCAATCCATTATTATCACTATCACACGTGTGGCTGCCGTCCTGGCGGACATCTGTGCTCTACTGAGTGCACCCTTCTAGTCCAGCGAGAGCGCTGACGCTCCGTATTTGAGCAGGGTTGCCGTCTGTCAACACAAGTTGGAACCCTGGAGGAAGCGATATAAGGAAACAAACTGCCAATAACTGTGAAGTTATCTTCGAACCCGTATCAGGAAATAAGCCTCCCCACATCTGGTTAAATTAAATGCGAAACAAGACCTCCTGTGCGTCTCATGTTACAAACTTGTCCTCGTGAGCAGAGCGCATCATAACTACATCTAAAGGTGCATTGTTTGCAAACATTAGAACGGACACGTGACTCATACGCACACAGGAACGGGAGAGAGGGAGGGAGGGAGAAAGGGAGGGAGAGAGGGTGGCAGGAAGAAAGGGACGGAGGGAGGGAGGGAGGGAAAGAGAGGAGAGGGAGGGAGGGAGGGAGAGAGAGGAGAGGGAAGGAGGGAGGGAGGGAGGGAGGGAGGGAGGGAAAAGAGTACTATATCTGCATGGGGGGGCACACACTATGGTATAGAGGGAGATGATATCTCATCTCTACAGTGGGGCGGGGGGGGGGGGGGCACACACCATAGAAGCTATGAAGGGAGAAAGGAAGCATTCCAGGGAAGGAGCTGTACCATAGGGAGCTCACACCATATAATAAATGGAAGGATGGAATGGAATGTGGTACCCACTATGATAGTGCAGGATGGATGGAAGGGGGGAGGGGAAGGGGGCACACACTATGATAATGCAGGATGGCACCCATTATAATAGTGCAGGATGGCACCCATTATAATAGTGCAGGATGGCACCCATTATAATAGTGCAGGAGGGGGCACACCCTATAGGGAAGGCTACAGTGGGGAGGGGGGGCCCTGATGAAACTCCTAGTATCCTCTCATATACTGTACCATTTTAGCCATAAAAGGGGGAAAAAGGAGGGAGGGAGTGGAAATGGGAGGGAGGGATGGAGGAAGAAAAGGAGGTGAGGGAGGGAGAGAGAGAGAGGAGAGGAGAGGAGAAGGAGGGAGGGAGAGAGAGAGAGAGAGGGAGGGAGGGAGGGAGGGAGGGAGGGGGGCAACCTAGGGAGAGAGGGCGAAGCAACAGCAGAGGTGTATCCATTTCAAAGACAACACCGCCCCCTGCTGTCTCTATTCGACAAGTGCGTCATCACGCAGCCACTCCTCCCATGACGTCAGCCGACGTGCTCACACAACATGAACCCCAATTCCCAGAATTCCCTGTACCGAATCGTAGTCCGGCATTAAGGATGGCTTCCCGCGAGACGTCGCCACAGGCTTACGTCACGTTTACACACACAAGGTCCCGCTGTCAGCCAAAATAGCATCACGCGATATTCCCCGAGACTCCCAGCATGCAACATTGTTAGCACAGGTAGCTTTAGCATGTTAGCATAGTTAGCTTAGCATTTTTAGCATAGTTAGCTGTCCACTGCTAACACCATTAGCTTAATACTGTTAGCCCAATTAGCTTAGCTCAATGTTGCTATCGCTCGATTAGCCTAGCACGGCTAGTTAGCTTAGCCTAGCCCCTTACAATAGCGTTTCCTATACGGCCCACTATCCTGTTGATTTGAGCGGCACAACACATCGCGACGTTTTGCACAACCCAGTCATATTTTATAACATAATTTTAACTTTATTAAGCATTCGTTTATAAATCCTACAGTATCAGCCCCGGCCGGCTCCGTATTTTAAATCCAACGCTCCCGATCCAGCCCGGTATTTCAAATCTAACGCACCCCCTCTAGGCCCCCACCAAGCAGACGCTCCTAGTGACGTCATCAGTGGTGGCCGCGATCTGCCATTTATTCCTCGAAGCAGAAGAAGAACCCTGCTTTCTTTGATCTTTACCACATTAAACCACGACCTCATTACCACTGATTTAAAAAATTCAAATAACGTGACACATCCTTTTGGTTCCATCTCACTCGCCATTCACTCAATTCATTCGATATCGCAACGCAGCGTCCATACGGTATGTACGACGTTCTCGCGGACAGTGCTATGGTGTCCCCGCGGCCGTACCCGTCCCTAGAGTTATCATAATGATACAAAAAATACCGGCATCCACTCCATAACCTCTAGCAGACTCATTCACACACATCCTCTCTCATCCACACAGTTACACTCATACTTCCATTCAGCAACCTAATCATTCTTAGCACTGGTTAACCTTGTACATCATGCAGCATCATTTGGTAGCCTTTCAGCCACCATGGATGAAGCTATAAGTTCCGTCATCTCAACACATCAGTCGTACTAAACATTATTAGCCCCAAGCATTCCCTGTTAGCTTGCAACGTAGCTTAGCATGTATTAGCCCTGCTTTGTATAGCAGTAGCTTCCCGGGTATAAAACGGCTTTATTCCGTATTGGTTGTAATATAGTAATCCGCGACGTTTAGCGTTATGATGACGTACGTTTGATTATAGCCATGATACCATACATGTGTCATCCTATTTCATCTAAACAACATATATACATTGTTACATACCAAAGTCCTTATATAATGCCTCATCGCTTCTAAGTGCAGTTTTTTTTTTTTTGTTCGAACATAAGCGCAGATCTTTATAACCCCCCAGTGCACAAGTGCTAATTTTTCCGAGGTTTAAGAGGACTACTTTACGCGCTCCAGACCTCTTGTTCCGTAAGAATTAAACGGATTCGTACGACGTTGATTTGTCTCCCCTTCATTTCATTAGTGCCGATACGGCTGTGCGCTCAATCGTTTAACCCGATCGCGCCAATCCCCTTAATTTCATTAGTGCCGATACGGCTGTGCGCTCAATCGTTTAACCCGATCGCGCCAATCCCCTTAATTTCATTAGTGCCGATACGGCTGTGCGCTCAATCGTTTAACCCGATCGCGCCAATCCCCTTAATTTCATTAGTGCCGATACGGCTGTGCGCTCAATCGTTTAACCCGATCGCGCCAATCCCCTTAATTTCATTAGTGCCGATACGGCTGTGCGCTCAATCGTTCAACTCGATCGCGCCAATGCAACCATTCCCTACCCCTGTTCGAAATCTGCCCAAACAAACCCCGACAACACAGACACATCTTCAACTCACCGTTTGGCCTCTGCTGGTTGTTGTTGCTCGAGGATGGTGTAGTCAGGCGTCGTTGCTCTGCTCTGAGAGTTTTTGAAGTTCTGTTGTGTCCTTGTCCTGGGTTCCGTTCGGATGTACAGACCGGCAGTCACGGCGCCAGATTAATGTATCTTCTCAATGATTCTATAGCTATATGATCGTTCTCTAATGTATAGTGGAATAGCTGCTTACTCTGCTGTTGTATCACGTTATAATAAAGAGTTCATTCATCTGATTGGTCCTTTGGAAATCACGTGGAGGCGGAGACAGCGCTGCGGGTGAAAACGGTTCTGACCGTTGTTTTATTGGAATATCCAACAGCTTAAATTATCTGGTTCACAGCATCAATTATTTTCTATCTCTAATCAGCTTTTCCCGGAGGGCTTCTTAGTGGCGTCTCTTATTCTCGAACTGGTGGGGTGGTTTCTCCGTCTCTGCTTCTCCGTTCTCTCTGCGTGTCTCTCTGCGTCTCGGTGTCTCTGTCTCCCCTCCATCATTCAACCTGTAGGTTTTATAGAGAAGAGAGAATCCCCCCCCACCCTTGCCCCATCCAGTGCCGTCACCCCAGAGAGCCTGTGGCTAGAAGGTCTCCCCTCTAAGTGAGTCATTTGGGTCTTGCGAAACAGCGTTACAAGGTGACCTTACAGAGGGGACAGGAACTAGTCTTCTCTTAGAATGATCTACCCAAGTGTCCCTGAATGCGACCCTCATACCGATTGAAATAATGGGCTGTTTGGACTGCTTAGCTAAAGTAAACAGAACTCGGGGGCTGGCCTTCAGGCCTGACTTAAAGTTAAGTATTGGGCCCTCCATCCCTGTTCATTGTGGAGGAAGATGTGTCATCTGTTTGCCATTTGATCTGTTCTTTTATCTTTATGGCACTCTGGGCCTTTCCTATAACTGCTAAGTGAAGGCTGAAGGGGTGCACTGTTAGCTTTTTGACTGAGTTCTCCTGTGGCTTTTTCCATCAACCGCTAGATGATTTTAATCCTTCCTGTAATGCTTATATGGGTCATTTTGATCCATTTCGACTGAGGCCAGTTAACAGCCTTCTTGTTGACTCAAATGTATGGTTAACCTAACAGGTGATTTGGCATGGCTGTGAGTCTCTATTTTTCTAAGAGAAAATAACCTAGTTCTTTGCTATTTCATATATGTGCATAATTTCTATTGTTTAATTTACAGGTTTTATTTAGATAAATATACGACACACACACGCACGCACATGCACAATCTGATCCGGAACAGTGGAGTATGTCAGAACCTTGAGAGTGGGTTGTGTAAGTGAATGCTAATCCATGTATCGGTGGGGAAGCGGGTTGGCGCAGGGCCTTTGTACTGTCCAGGCCAGATTAACAGCAGAACAGAAGCCTTTGTCTCACTAAAGACCCTGGATTAGACATGCTGGCCTAGAAATGTACTGAAAATACTATTTTGTGTGTGCGTGTGTGTGTGTGTGTGTGTGTGTGTGTGTGTGTGTGTGTGTGTGTGTGTGTGTGTGTGTGTGTGTGTGTGTGTGTGTGTGTGTGTGTGTGTGCGTGTGTGTGTGTTTATGTGTGTGTACGTTTTTTTTTTATAATATCGTTTTATTAGTATGATCGAATTACAACAAGTTGCAGCATGAGGGTCAACATTATAAAATGAGCTCACAGCTAACAGCTAACAGCTAATTGTCCATGGTTGAACTATTCCCATTTATTTTTCTTCTTCCCCCCCCCCCCCCCTTGCTATCCCTTATAAAGTTAACGTGTTTAGTTTGTTTAAAACACCACATAGACTACAAGATCCTCCTCCATACATTCAAGGCCATCCACAACCTCGCCCCTCCATACCTGTCCGACCTCCTCCACATCAACATTCCCACCCGGTCCCTCAGGTCTGCCTCCTCCATCAACCTGACCGTCCCCCCAGCCCGTCTGTCCACCATGGGGTCAAGAGCCTTCAGCTGCTCTGCCCCCCGCCTCTGGAACTCCCTCCCCCCAGACATCAGGAACATTGACTCCATCATCCCATTTAAAACCCACCTCAAAACCCACCTGTTTAGGCAGGCGTATGTCTGATTTAATTTTTTAAATGGACTGTGATTGTTAATGAACTGTTTTTAAATTGTTGTACGGCGACCTTGAGTGTCTTGAAAGGCGCCTTATAAATAAAATAAATAAAAAATGCATTATTAAAGTAAAGCCACCCACCCGCCCCGAAAAGAAACAATAATAATAACAACGAGTGTATACACATACATGCATGCATGTGTTACCGGTCCCAATGGGATACTGGGTACCGGAACAGATCATGTTCGCAGCCGGTCTCCATTCACTCCCTGAAAGCATAGAAATTATGATCAAGAGGAGTGAAGACACGTGCTGCTCAGTTTACTCCAGAAACTCCTCTGAGAGCTTTATTTCAACAAAATAGCTCTCAATTCAACATTCTTTATCAGAAAGATCGTATTTTCATTATTTACATGTACATTTTGTCCTCTGTACCAATGTCACTGGTTAATCAATGTCAATTATAAAACCTTCAGTTCAATCATATTCGTTAATTTACATTTCTCCTGTTGGTTCAATGTCGATAGTTGTTCAGATATTCACTTAAATCATAAGCGACATATTCACACTTCTCTTTACTGTAATACCAAACATTCACTCTACACGTGCATTGTGTGAGTTTTTAGGATAACTCACAATGTAAGATCACACCTTTAACCGAAGGGGGGCGAGGGGATAGGAAATATAGAGAGAGAGAGAGAGAGAGAGAGAGAGAGAGAGAGAGAGAGAGAGAGATGAGAGAGAGAGAGAGAGAGAGAGAGAGAGAGAGAGAGAGAGAGAGAGAGAGAGAGAGAGAGAGAGAGAGAGAGGGGGGCAAGATCAGAGGGGACTCCTCTGGCCATCACTGATACAGACTCTTCATCAATAAAGTGCATTCACTGTCAGACCAGAGACATCACTCTCAGATCACTGTCAAATTATGGTATAAAATAAAATATAAAAAGCAGGGGATTCAGGGCGGCTGGGTGGCACAGCGGACATTGCGCTCGTCACCAACGCAAGAGACACCGGGTTCGACTCCGGCTGTCGGCGTTGCCTCCGGCTTGGGCCAGTCGTCATACTAACTCAATTGGCAGGATTTGCGGGTGGAAGTCGATGGGTGGTAATCTGGACGTTGTGGATAGCGACTCCTACTGGTCGGTTGGGGACTCCTGCATAGCAGAGACAGGAAATGGCCGGGGTAGTGTGAGCCTCCCACACGTTACACCTCGCCAATGAGAGTCCGCGCTGGCAGGTGAAAAGATGTGACAGCCAGGCTGCCTCCTCATGTATCGGAGATGACACGTGATGCAAGGCTTCTATCCTCCCTACAACCGGCCAGTGGGGGGCATATGCGAGCAACGTTCAAGACAGGGGAAGGGAGAATTGGCACAGCGGGTAATTGGGATGGGAAAAAAACAAAAAAAATAGGAGAAAAAGTGGATAAAAAAAAGCGGGGGATTCAACCAGAAATCCCAGCAACAGGCAGGAGCTAAAGATAAGATAAGATAAGATAAGATACTCCTTTATTGATCCCCTTGAGGAAATTCAGGCATCATAGGAGCATGGGGGAAGGGGGGGGGTACAGGTAGTAAAAACAAAACAAGCAGTGTAAACAAATAGGTCAATATAATTTAGTATCTAACTAACTGAAAAATATATTCACAGTATTCACAGTGTCATATAAGGTGCAGTATGCATAAGGTAGTGTTATAATTTACTATCTACTAAAATATACATTATTCACAGTATCACAGTATCCACTGAAATATACATTATTCACAGTGTCACAGTATCCACATAAGGTGCAGTATGCCTAAGGTAGTGTTATTGTCCTCCTTGGGTTCCTATTAGTCCTAGGTTTGATTGATTGATTGATTGAAAAGTTTATGGGACACACACACATTTTACACTGTACATTGGAATACTGACAAAGCCTTACTTGGTCATTTACTGTACAACTAGGTTAGGACATTTGTAGGGGCCAGTTTCGAATTGCAGTCTCACGTAGGTGTTTTTTGAGAGTGTTTTTGAAAGTGGGTAGTGATTCACATTCCTTTACAGCTTTAGGTAGGGCGTTCCACATTGATGTGGCATAATTGCAAAACGTGTTTAGTCCCTTGTTTGAGCCGAATCTGGGTTTTACATGATTTGTGGAGCTCCCTCTGGTGTTGTGATCGTGGTATTCACTGACCTTTGGGAAGTATTTTGACATGTACATGGGTACATTGGTCGCGTAGTGTATCTTATAGACCAGGCCCATTGCAAGTTGCTGTACTCTGTCGTCTACTCTAAGCCATCCTAGGTTGAGGTGGGTTCTAGGAGTTAGGTCAAGCAGTAGTCTGACTAGCTTGTTTTGAGATGTTTGTAAGTGTTTTTTAGTGCCTTTGAGGTGCTTTGGTACCATGAGGTGCAAGCATAGTCGTAGTACCCTTGAATGAGTGCTCCTGCTAGAGTCTTCAGGGTATTCTTGTTTACCAGAGAGGAGATCTGGTACAAGAATCGCGTTCGTTGGTTGACTTTTTTTATTACATTGGATGCCATTTTGTCACAGGAAAGATTAGCCTCTAGGATGGAACCCAGGTAGGTAATTTCATCTTTCCTTGTTGTAACTGAGGGGTACAATTCCCTGACTGTATTATATAAGTATGGTATCATTAAACCACTACTGTCTTATGTACATTACTACTGGCCATACAGTACACAGGTATATCAGATGAACACTTCCCACAATGACACGGTTCCACACAAAACTGGGTTATAATAATATTTATTAGCAGCAATGATAGTATATAACAATACTTTACGTAGGGTCGCGCTTATAAGGCGAAAGAATGTGCGTGAGTAAATCAATAACGTAAGTCCATTATCATATTACGCAGGAGATAATGAATACCACCTGTATCTTAGGAATTATATCTATGGTACACTAGTAAGGCAGCGGGAGATACTGGTAGGGTCCCTCCGGTTGTAGGCCAGCAAGGGGAGAGGATTTGTCGGTAGTAGAGTCTGGGTCAACGAAGAATAGGGAGACTCCAAGTACAGGAGACGGTGCAATAATCTCTTGATCCGCAGGCGAATAACAGCTCCGCATGGAAGAAAGCTAGCCAGCCTCAGGCTTCTGAGAGGCGGGCTCGACGTTGCTCCTCACAGGGTAAATCCCACACAATTGTGGGTGTAGACGATTCTCCGCTCCATCAATTACAGGACCAAAGCAAATATAATCCAGCCGAAAAGGGCTATGTAGTCGTCGGGTAGGTTATCCAGTGTACATGTCCACACGGTCCTCGTCTAGGGCTCCTCGGGTGAAGGCGCCAGGGTAAGCTGCCCAGCCTGGATAAGCACACTAGCTGGTACGAGGAAACGTTGGTGATGCTGGTCACTGTAGAACGGTAGCCGCACGATACACTATACATAAATAGACTATTACTGAATTAATAGAATAGGTCGAACTCGACGGTACAGCGTTAAACTCTGATACTTCAGTTATTAATTTGCACGCGGTCTCAATGCTCTATTTGGGGCCAAACAGGCCATACTTCACTGCACGTTGTATCGTGGGTGAGGCTTCAACTTATTGGGTAACTTAACTTCTGTATTCACCTGCGCCGTATTTATACGTTAGGTGAACAAACTAGTACCAGCTTTATTCCTGTCTCGTATCCTTGCGCAGAGCCGTTCATGTCCAGGCAAGTCTTTAGCGGTGACTTTGAACTAAACCTTGGGGGTATGGCAGTGGCGCCTAAGTGACCGCTGTCCAATAAGAGAACGAAATATTATGGTCTGTACTAGGTTAAAGGGATATTCCGTGTATATGTACAAGGAATACACAAGGGATATCAAACGATATACAAATATTATGCAATATATATCAATTAATAAATATATATATTCGGTTTAATCTGATCCTTCGTAAACACTTGTGATAATATTGTCACCCACTGCAACCGAGAAGCCGTCGGTCTTGCTGAGTTTGTTATTTGAACCGAAGAGAATGGACTCTGTTTTGCCCATGTGTAATGATAGTTTGTTGTCGGCGAGCCATATGCAGATTTTGCCTAGTTCCGAGCTGAGGGCTTTTTCAACCTGTAACTTGTTCTTGTCAGAGACCAGCAGGGCTGAGTCGTCCGCAAACAGGAACAAGTTGCAGTTACAAGCTGATGACATGTCATTTGCATAAATTAGGAATAGTAGCGGTCCTAGTATGCTTCCTTGTGGAACACCACAGCTCACTGTGAGGGGGGGGGGATAGGGTACCGTTTACTTCCACCATCTGTTCCCTCCCCTCCAGGTAGGATTGTATCCAGCTCACTGATAAACTATCAAAACCAATTGCTTTTAGCTTGTCAATCAGAATGGTGTGATTGACAGTGTCGAAGGCCTTTTGTAGGTCCAGCATGACCATGCCGCAGTATTTGCCCGCGTCCACCTCTTGTTTGATGTGGTCGTTCAAGTAGAGAAGGCATGTGTCCGTGGAGTGGGATGTTCTGAAGCCAGATTGGAATTCGTAGATTAGATTTTTTTCCGCGAGGTACTTTTCGATCTGTTCGTATACTATTTTTTCCATGACTTTCAAGATGGATGTAAGGATAGAAACAGGGCGGTAGTTACCCGGATCTAATTTGCTGCCCTTTTTGTGCAGGGGTGTTACTCTCGCAATTTTGAAGTCCTTGGGGACGTGTCCCTGTTTTATGGAGAGGTTTATTATGTGTGTGATGACTGGGGTGATGGCTGCTGCTGAGTCTCTGAGGAATTTGGAGGGGATGTTGTCATGGCCAGTGGCCTTGTTTGGTTGGTCAATGTCAGGTCAATGTCTGGCAGCAGTCGCTGCCCCCTGTTGTGGAGCCTGGAGGCCGCTAGTCGCTGCCCACTGTTGTGGAGCCTGATGGCCGCTGGTATGAAGGACTGTCCGAGGCGGTTAGTTCAGTGTCGGGGGGGTATGAGTCTAAATGTTCCACTTAGAACCTTCCTACAAGTGGACAGCTCAGAGGGTAGAACACTTTAACACCGCTATATGCAGTCTCGGGAAACCATACACCTCATTACATTCTTATCCAAAACATTCCATCCAAAAATTTTATCATGTGAATTTGGCAGCGAAAGATATTAACCTCTTATCAAGCGGGCAGAAAAGTGGCAATTTCTTTTACTTGAACTTGAGGACTGCATACTTTTTTTGCAAACCAAAATACTATACTTTATACTTATAGCACATGCATGAGCCTGGTCTTGCAGCTTGTAATAATAATAAAAAAAAATATATATAAAAAAAAAAGTAAATGTAACACACACACACACACACACACACTCTTACATACACACACAGTACATCTCATTCCACCCTCTGCATCAACAAACATGAGGCCAGATTTAGGAACACAGAAAAATGTCAGCAAAATACTATACTTTATACTTATAGCACATGCATGAGCCTGGTCTCTTTTGAAAGATGACATTCTGAAGTTTCTGATTCCAGAAAGAAAATGTACTTCTAGTGCTAACGTAATAGGTCTGAACTTGAGTTGTAGAAAAACTTGTTACTCAAGTTTTTCTGTAGTAGTTAGTAGTCCAGAGGTAGTATTTCCCCAGAAGGTGGTATGGCTTACAAATACATACAGACCCATAGCCTGAAGCCTTATGTAGTACATGTCCAAATTTCATAAAGATCCATTCAGAAATGAGTGATTAGGTGTGATTTTGGTAAACTGTGTACAAAAGAAAAACTGAGTTTTCTCATAGACTTCAATTCATTCGGCTGTTTTTCTCTTCCTGTTTTCGCTCGTTAGTTTTTTTTTTTTTCGTTTTTTAGATTCATACAGACGCAGCGCTCAAAAATCAAACCAATTCTGCTGCTTGTCTGCTGCTTGTTGCTGCTTGTGTGCCACTTAAGTCTACTCAGGTGTTAATTTTCCGGGGGTGTTGGCTGGGGGAACAAAGGGAGGGTAGTTAACTTAAGTGTTTCCCCAGGGAGGGGGTCGGGGGCTACTGCCCTCAGACCCCCAAAATAATTTTTATATGGGCAGTCTGACTTGGGGTACTGACGATATATTAGTGTTGCAATGCATGATAAGTAAACAGTGAAAAAAGCTAAGAAATCTGATGGGGCTGGGACATTTGGGACGAATAAAAATGTAAGATGAAAATCTGCCCAGCCTGTGGGAGGAAGTGGAGGTGTGAAATCTGGCCCGGTCAAGAACAATAGAGGAGTGGTAGAGAGTGGTAGAGAGGCATGAGAGGTTTGAGTTTTGAGTGCTGTATCTGTACATCACTATGTGGTGTTTCATTGGTAAGCCACACTCATTGGCTACAACGATCCACAATCATTTTCGAGATCGGATCTAGATTGACGGAACTAGAGCCCCAAGAGTCGGGAGTGGTATTTTGCGCAATACCGTGTACATTTACATTTACATTTAGTCATTTAGCTGACGCTTTTATCCAAAGCGACTTACAAGTTCTGTACGACAAGCCATCAGGAAGGGCACAACTCTATCAGCTGAGTAACAATGTTCATCAAAGTGTTGAGTGCTACAGTGTAGGTTAGTTTATTAGGACAAGTGCATGACAGTATGGTTAGTTAGGGTTAGATTTTTTTTTTTTTTTTTTTTTTTAATTCAGATAATGGTTGAAGAAGTGCGTCTTTAGTCGACGGCGAAAGATTGGACGTGTTTCGGCTGTCCTAACTGGGGTGGGTAGTTCATTCCACCATTGTGGGGCAAGGATTGAGAATAGGCGACTTCTCTTTGATGACCCTCCCGGAGCTTGGATAGGAGTAGGTCTGAGGCGGCCAGAAGATGCAGAGCGTAGGGGTCTTGAGGGTGTGTAGTTAGAGACCATTGACCGGAGGTAGGCGGGAGCAGTTCCCTTTGCCGCACGGTATGCTAGGTCGAGGGCCTTGAAGCGGATTCGTGCAGCAATGGGGAGCCAGTGCAGGTCCCTAAGAAGTGGGGTGACATGGGCCGACTTCGGTAGGTTTGAGATCAGGCGGGCCGCTGCGTTCTGAATGAGTTGAAGAGGCTTAGTGGCAGTGGCCGGGAGGCCAGCGAGCAGTGCGTTGCAGTAGTCGAGGCGGAAGATGACTGTTGATTGGACGAGGAGTTGGGTGGCTTCTTTTGTCAGGAAGGGGCGGATCCTTCTGACGTTGCTCAGGAGGAATCGGCAGGTTCTGGTTGTCGCTGCGATGTGAGCAGAGAAGTTCAACTGGTCGTCGAGGACAACACCAAGGTTCTTGGCGGTCGGGGACGCGGTCACAGCTGCATTCTCGACTGTGATGGAAAGGTCGGTCAGGGGGGAGGATTTGGCCGGCAGGTGGAGCAATTCTGTTTTGCTTAGGTTCAGTTTGAGGTGGTTGGTCGTCATCCAGGCGGAGATGTCGGACAGACAGGCCGAGATCCGCTCAGAGACGTGGATATCTGAGGGAGGGAAGGAGAGGAAGAGTTGAGTATCGTCGGCATAACAGTGGTAGGAGAAGCCATGAGACATGATAATATTACCCAGTGATTTAGTGTAGAGGGAGAAGAGAAGGGGTCCTAAAACCGAGCCCTGGGGGACACCCGTGTACTTTCCACAAGCCTCAAATACTGGCATGTAACCCGAGAACCGCTGAACGGATTTTGTCGGCTTTTGTCGCTATCGACAGGCAATAATTAAGCCTTCAATTCGATATATATATTGTATTACAAAATATGCACAGCCGAGCCACTAGAGGTCGCCAAAGTGCCGGTGGGCAAATCGTCCTCAAAAGGGCCCACATGTGGGCCCTTGCAGCTTGTAATAATAATAAAAAAATATATATACAAAAAAAAGTTAATGTCTTTGTGCTTTCTTTCTAATGGGTGATTTATATTCATTCAGTTTATCAATGTATTTCTTTCTTGTGTTTTGATGCTTTTGGTTTTCTTAACTTTCTACACTCTTCATCAAACCACTGCCAAATTCACATGATCTAAATTTTGATTGAATCTTTTGGATAAGAATGAATTCATGAGATGTATGGTTGGTTTCCTGTGACTGAGAGATGTGGAGAGAGACCGGAGAGAAAGAGAGAGACAGGGAGAACGACAGAGACACAGGGAAAGTTGTATGACGATTCAACTATTTTCCATTCGCTCTCCTGAATCATTAGTACATTTAAATAAATACAGGCTGTATAACACACACACACACACACACACACACACACACACACACACACACACACATACACACACACTCTTACATACACACACAGTACATCTCATTCCGCCCTCTGCATCAACAAACATGAGGCCAGATTTAGGAACACAGAAAAATGTCAGCAATGAAACAATGTTATGAGAACAACCACCACAGCCAAGACACTGACTGTACTCCTGTTTCAGTCCTCATGAGTGAGTGTGTGTGTGTGTGTGTGTGTGTGTATGTGTGTGTGTGTGTGTGTGTGTGTGTGTGTGTGTGTGTGTGTGTGTGTGTGTGTGTGTGTGTGTGTGTGTGTGTGTGTGTGTGTGTGTGTGTGTGTGTGTGTGTGTGTGTGTGTGTGTGTGTGTGTGTGTGTGTGTGTGTGTGTGTGTGTGTGTGTGTGTGCGTGCGTGCGTGTGTGTGTCTGTGTGTCTGTCTGTGTGCATGCATGTTTGTGTGTGTATGTATGTTTATATATACATACATACCTCTGTCTCAACCGGTCCCATGGAACAGCTTCATACCGGCCTTCTGTCTGGCCTGCAGTGCTGAACCTTACCTGCTCCGCCCTGACCAATTCTAAGTGGCTTCTCCTGCCCCCCAGGGCATACGGCCCTGAGCTATTGTCTTGTATCTCATCCTGTATCATACGCTTGCAGTAGTTCTATCTATTACTCAATTTCACAATTGTCTTATATACTATGATTCTACTGTCACCATGTATGCATATGCTCACTACATGTATTTATTGCTCCATCTCCGCCCACTACAAACATGGGAACTCTCTAACCCTTGTCCCCAACCTCCTTTCCCCCATCTCTCTGAGTGGTTGTCTCGTAGTGCTGACCAAGGTGGTGGATGTCTCGGGGTCTTGGCCAAGATTGCAGTGACTGTTCTACGTGCACCACCGAGGCCATGGATCAGCTTCTTACCGTCTTCTGTCCGTGGTCTGTCAACGTGGTTTAGACGTGGAGTTCATTGCTCGGTTAAGTACTTCTATTCTATTCACATATATGCTTAGCACTTGTATCTATTGCTATGTCCGCCCATCACAATCACGCAAACTGTCTAACGCCTGTCCCGTCTCCCTGTCTCCCTGTCAGTGCCTGTGGTGCATTTTTTCCTATTGCTAGGTTTTAGTGAGTTTTTCCTTTCCTTCGCGTGGGGTATGTCTGGGAGTGTTGACTTGTTCTTGACTTGTTTAAAGAAGAGGTGTCCGGCCCATGAAACTTCTAGATGAAGCCATGTTACAAGCCCAAGACTTCCCTGGCTCGCATTAGGCCTGGCATTTTTTTTGCCATTGCTATGTCTATACATTGGTTTCTTGTTTGAATGCATTTATTTCTATAGACCAGTGGTGCCCAACCAGTCGGCCGTGATCGACCGGTAGATTGCAGGCTGATTTTCAAGTAGACCGCGAGATTATTTTTATATAACATCGAGTATGTTGTCACGTCGCGGCTGAGATGAGGCTTGCTTTAGCGCAGAGCTTTCCTGCTTTTCATTTCATTATAGACATAGACCAGCGCGGACCTTCAATGACATGCAATTGTAATTTCATTAGACACAGACCAGCGCGGACCTTCAATGACATGCAATATAATTGACGCGAGCAATGGGCTAACGTTAGCTGCTAACTAAGTTATCACATAACTAGGCTAAGCTAACTAGCGTTAGCCGCTAACCCTGGAAAATGCTCAAAGCGGACTCCACGACATCAGTTCCATTCGTGAGAAAAGGGGGTGGGTTATATTGACATGGCTTGACACCAGAGGTTCAAAGATAACTTCATATTTATTGGTTATTTGTTTCTTTATATCGGGCATCCAGTTTCCATCTCTGTATGTTCAACTGTCCATGTGTTGGCATTCGAGTGTGACATCATCGGCTACGGCAGCTTACACACTTAAAACGCAAACCGTAAACAAAACCTGAAGCGAACCAAGACCGCAGTGTGTACACAAACCAGAGGGGGGAGAGGGAAGGGGGGAGTTCGCACTCAAAGACAGAGCGAGGACGGAGTGGAGCACCCATTCCTAATGAGAAGACACCCTCAGACTCAAGGGCGGGGGCGAAAAGAAAAAAGGGGCACCTACTGCACAAAATTATGTAGGCCTAGTCTACAAATGAAAAGTATATAAGTATAAAAGTATAAAATATTTTCGCCACTCAAAAGGGCACTTTAGCGTAACATTTTTCAACTGTGGGGGCACATGGTCGAGTTTAGACCATTGGAAGGGCACCAATGGGGCATGTCCTCTCGTTTTCGCCACTCAAAAGGGCACTTTAGCGTGACATTTTTCAACCGTGGGGGTACCAGGGAGGGCGACAGTCTCACTGCACCTTCTTGCCCCTCTCTGTATTTGCCCCTCTCTGTATTTGTGTTTACTGCAGATCGGAGGGACTGGGAGACCCATGTTACAGATGTTACGAACTGGCTCAAGCTCGCAACAAGAATGGGGAGACAGGCACAATTTAAGAAAAAACAAAGAATTTATTATAATTAGTGCTGTCAGGCGATTAAAAAAATGTATCTAATTAATTACAGGATTTGTAATTAATTAATCTAATTCATCGCATTTTAATCGCATAACCATTTTATGCCTGATATTCTATATTCTATAATCATATTTCAAATTGCATGTGTCCAGATGGCAGAATTCAGTACTGTATCTACAAAACCTTCCGTTTAATCATCTTCCATCTATTAATTTGCTTAGATTTTTCAGGTCTGGTCAATTTGAGCATGGTGTTATTCACAGTCAAAGATAAAAAAAAATTTATTGATATTCTCATTTGGTTAATTACAATTGACTCAAAATAAAATTTTCATTCAATCAATCACCGCGCAGATTGATTGATTGAATGGAAATGTTATTAACAGATTGCAGAATGGGTACAATACAGTACGGCTCAATACACACAATTGTTAAGGGCATGCAGACCAGAGAAAGACTTTCGTCTTGTTTACATCAGGGTCCCCCATTTTCAATTCATAATGAATTGTAAGTAAGGGTGCAACTTGCACCGTGCAATCCATTCTTTTAGTGGAGCGGCATAGCTAACCTATTGTTCAATTTGTGATAAAAGCACCAAATTTGGTACATATTTAGCTTAATATATTTAGAAAATATATGGATATTGGGGCATTGCAGATTGGCATTCTGGTGACCATGGTAACCATTTCCAAAAATGGCTGCCAGCAATTACTGGCATAGAACACTTTGGCCACCAAAGCTATTGTTTCCATGTTTTTAACACTACAAATAGTATTTACATACAACTTAAAGTTAAGAACATGTTTTATTAATATTTCTTCATAATTATTATATAAAGATTTTATTAAAAAAATGTATTTAAAAAAATTTGTAAATAAACAATTTACAAAACAGTATCAAACATTTTCCCCTAACCTAAAAACAAACAATGACGCGATACTGGAAGATAGGAGGCGGCATGAATATATACAGAACCAATTAGGAAGACAAAAAACAGCTGGGCCTGGAGGCTAGGATATAAGAACACTAACACAATGAATACATGAGGAGTGGACTAGAGCAATATTACAGGGACAGAAATAATACAACAAGACAAGGACACTAGACTAACAGGCAGGGATAATAGAGACACATAATAATAGGCAGCAAGGTCTTGAGCCAGGCAGGGATTAAACATTGTGATAGAATGAAAATGAACGATGACAACAACAGATTGTCCAGAACGGCGTAGTACCGCCGATGAGCACACGATGGTGCCAGAGGATAAATGTCCAAAAAGTTCAGATCCCCCCCCCCCCCCCCCCCCCCCCCGAAGGGGAGGCTCCCAGACGACCCACACGATCGACCCGGAACAGGCAGGGCGAAGGGCCAAGACCCCGGAAAAAACTGGGGACGAGGACACGGAAAACAGGAGCCGCGGGGGGGGCGCGGAAAAAAGAACCCAGGAGGGGCACAGCAGCAGGGGGGCCGAGGAACAGGACCAGAGGGGAGCCCGGAGAAGGGCGCATGTGATACACAATCCAGCAAAGTAAAGGTAAAAACAGACAACCAAGTGCAAAAGGCTACTTAAAATGACTACTGTCTGTGTTTAAAAGTCTGATAGCCGAGGGGACAAAAGATTTGGCGTAGCGGTTGGTCCTATTTGGTGGGACGTCATAACGGCGGCCAGAAGGCAACAGTGAAAACTGCTGAGACAGAGCATGGAGGGGTTGATTAGTGATGCTCGTCCCCTTCTTGACCACCTGGTCCGTCCAGAGAGAACATAGGTCTCTCTGTTTTACTCCAATTATTTTGGAGCACACTTTCACTATGTACTGTAGGCTGTTCCTATCTTTAATAGACAGGCCACTGAACCAGCAGATAAAAGAAAAAGTTAGGAGGCTTTCAATAAAAGAACTATAAAAAGTGCTTAGGATCTTCGCACTAACATAATGGGGACCAGCCACGAGTTAACTCGGGTTTCGGTGCCATGCGTTGTGGACCAGAGCCACGAGTTAACTCGTGGCAAGTTGTTATTGTTTTATTCCATATTAATCACCGTATCAATGTCCCCGATCGACTCTGCAGATCTACCCGCATATCTGATTTCCGCAACATGCAATACCGGCCAGATCCTCTTAGGGGCGCCATCGCTCATTGAGGGCGAATGGGGAAATTCTTTTTTTACTGTCTATGGGCGTTTCATATGAGCCTGGATCCCAAGCGACCATCCTCCACCGTTGATCACGGTTCAAAGCGCAGATTTCAGCCTGGAATAATGGGATTTATGATCAGCCAATGGACATATCGATCTACCAGATGCCGATGAATAATGGGGAAATGCTGCCGGCGATCACATGGGCTGACGGTAGGACACTCTTCACCCAAATTACAGCCGGATTGAACATTGTTGTACTTGAGCGCACACTGTATTGCTAATCAATAATACTAATCGGCGTCCCCCGCCGCCCCCATTTCATCCATAGATGCTCTGTAATAGTCTGGATGCTAAGCAGTTTGTTTTATTTCATTCATATATAGACAACAGAAATGCCGTTCGATATAACGTGACTAGCCTTTAGCTCTATAAATAGCTTTCCAGAAAAAAACCGAGACGAAAACTGCGATAAAGCTTATATTCACGGCGTTATAAAATGACAACCAACCGATGGATTTTTATTTTCTTTAAGCCATTATGAAGGCACGGTTTATGCACTCAAGTGACAATGAGAATGGACAGATAGCAATACTATAAAGTATATATATAGCTATCCAAAAGTACATCGGTTTGTTTACAAAGCGTTGTCCTCCAGCCACATATTAGATGGCGAGGCCCGGTCGTCAAAGTGTTAAAAGAGTTCAGCTTTCTCAGCAGGTAGATCCTCTGCTGACCTTTTTTAACAATAGACTCTGTATTTAAGTTGAACTTTAGTTTACAGTCAAACACAGTTCCCAGGTATTTGTACGATTCAACAATCTGGACGTCCTCATCGTGAATTACACTAGCTACACTGGCTTGATGATCGGGGTTGTGTCTGAAGTCAATTATCATGTCCTTAGTCTTAGAGACATTGAGGTCCAAGTAATTCTCATCACACCAATTCACAAAGTCGTGAAGTACAGGTCCATGATCAGTTTCGGAGCGCTGCAGTAGGGATACCAGGACAGTGTCATCTGAGAACTTAACCAGATGCCTTTGGTCATGAAGCGATCTGCAGCTGTCCGTGTACATAATAAATAAAAGGGGAGACAAAGCGCAACCTTGGGGGGAGCCAGTGTTGGAAATCGACATGTTGGACATCTGCCCATTGACAAAGACCTGCTGGACAAGCTAAAAGCAATTGGTTTTGATAGTTTATCAGTGAGCTGGATACAATCCTACCTGGAGGGGAGGGAACAGATGGTGGAAGTAAACGGTACCCTATCCCCCCCCCTCACAGTGAGCTGTGGTGTTCCACAAGGAAGCATACTAGGACCGCTACTATTCCTAATTTATGCAAATGACATGTCGTCAGCTTGTGACTGCAACTTGTTCCTGTTTGCGGACGACTCAGCCCTGCTGGTCTCTGACAAGAACAAGTTACAGGTTGAAAAAGCCCTCAGCTCGGAACTAGGCAAAATCTGCATATGGCTCGCCGACAACAAACTATCATTACACATGGGCAAAACAGAGTCCATTCTCTTCGGTTCAAATAACAAACTCAGCAAGACTGACGGCTTCTCGGTTACAGTGGGTGACAATATTGTCACAAGGAAAGATGAAATTACCTACCTGGGTTCCATCCTAGAGGCTAATCTTTCCTGTGACAAAATGGCATCCAATGTAATAAAAAAAGTCAACCAACGAACGCGATTCTTGTACCGGATCTCCTCTCTGGTAAACAAGAATACCCTGAAGACTCTAGCAGGAGCACTCATTCAAGGGTACTACGACTATGCTTGCACCTCATGGTACCAAAGCACCTCAAAGGCACTAAAAAACAAATTACAAACATCTCAAAACAAGCTAGTCAGACTACTACTTGACCTGACTCCTAGAACCCACCTCACCCCTGCCCACTTTGACAACCTAGGATGGCTTAGAGTAGACGACAGAGTACAGCAACTTGCAATGGGCCTGGTCTACAAGATACACTACGCGACCAAGGTACCCATGTACATGTCAAAATACTTCCCAAAGGTCAGTGAATACCACGATCACAACACCAGAGGGAGCTCCACAAATCATGTAAAACCCAGATTCGGCTCAAACAAGGGACTAAACACGTTTCGCAATTATGCCACATCAATGTGGAACGCCCTGCCTAAAGCTGTAAAGGAATGTGAATCACTACCCACCTTCAAAAACACTCTCAAAAAACACCTACGTGAGACTGCAATTCGAAACTGGCCCCTACAAATGTCCTAACCTAATTGTACAGTAAATGACCAAGTAAGGCTTTGTCAACATTCCAATGTACAGTGTAAAATGTGTGTGTGTCCCCTACCCAACCCCCCCCCCCCCCCCACCTCCAATGTACAGCCCTCACCCAACCCACCCAACCCCACCAACCTCCTCCAATGTACAGTTTCTACGCCAAATGTATATACACTCCTTTTCTGGACACTTTTGTATCACAAACAGTACTGTATTTGCAAATCTGATATGTCATAAATGTATAGATGTAGCAGTACTGTCTATCTGTATGTCATGTATGTCATATATGTTATGATGAATTGAAAATGGGGGACCCTGGTGGAAACAAGACGAAAGTCTTTCTCTGGTCTGCATCCCCTTAACAATTGTATGTATTGAGATGTACTGTACTGTACCCATTCTGCAATCTGTTAATAAACTTTTCAATCAATCAATCAATCAATCAATCAATCAATCAATCAATCAATCAATCAATCAATCAATCCCTCTCAGTGAGGACATTTTAAATCAGCATGAGAAGCTGGTGTGGGAGACTAAAATAAGAGTCAAGCCTCTCAATTAAAATGTGGGGCTGCATTTTATTAAAAGCAGAGGAGAAATCTGCAAATAAAAGTCTAGCATGAGCTCCAGGTGTTTCCAGATGTTTATACACAATGTCCAAGATGAAGAGCATAGCATCCTCCACCCATTTACCTGGCTGATATGCAAATTGAAGGGGATCTAATTTACCCTCAATAAAAGACAGTGTTTTTTTTAAATCTCAAAAACCTTCATTGCTAATGAGGTAAGCGCCACTGGTCTAAAGTCCTTCAATTCTTTTGAATCTTTTGACTTAGGGATGGGTATGATGGTTGACGTCTTCCATAATGTGGGGATCTGACCTAGATCTACACACATCTGGAAGAGTCTAGAAAACACCCAACCAAGCTGATCAGCACAGTGGTGCAGGGTGCGCCCGCATATCGAGTCTGGGCCAGCAGCTTTTCTTGGTTTAACCTTTTTAACAAGCAGGTCTTCACTCCTCTTCGAATGGGTTGCCCAGTTCTTCCATTACATTGAGGAGCGAGCAGACATATTTTCTAAATTCTTTCTGCACACTTGCTGTCTGATCATGGTGGAACACCCCATCTTGTCTTCCCATGAGCTGGTGAGCATCTTCAAAGTCCTCAATCAGCACTGCAACCTCAGGGCCAGCTACCATCCACCGTCTGAGGGCACTAGGGTTGCCTGGAAGACCTACCACCCCTCCATCATTCTTGATGCAAGCATTATTTTGCTCATGTGCTTGATCAATGGGGATTGGCGAGAATACCTGATTGGTCTTCTGAATGGTGAAATTGCCTACATTCAATTCTCTGGCAACATCTGGGTGTCTTGTTGGTAGTTCAGTCATGTCGCGAAGATGAACGGATCCAGCGGGCATAGTTTGTATGGTCCAGAGCAAAGAACCAGGGGACGAGTTCTGTCAGAGCATCAAGGTACATGCTGAAGGACTGCCGCAGGGATCTCACATAGACCAGTAAACACAGCTCCAATGCCATGACTGTTGCCCAGTACTGGAATTGAGCGCAGCTCTCCTCCCTCCTTGAGCACCATTCATCAAACCCGAAAGGCGCATCTTCTGTATCTGTATCACGGTTATTGTAGGCCCGATACTGCAGGACATATAGTGCAGCCACTGTGACTTGGTGGGCACGTCAGGTGCGAGCAACATGTGCTGCACGCAAGGAGTCAGCAGTGCCTGCTGTTGTGATCTCTGCTTGTACCAGTGCTTCAACCCAGCCACTGCCTTTCAACCAATCACCCAGGGTCTTCAGAGCTGCCATCTCTATATGCAGGCCGCCAAACATCACAACAAATTTGTCTTCCCCATACATCTATGGCCACTTCCACTGGATCTGCTTGGCAATAGCATACAGGGGTTGATCAAATGTTACTACTGGTGTCTGCGCAGAATTCAGATGTTGAACTGCATTTCTGACTACATCCATGGAGTGTTTGATCATTGCCACTGTGTGGGCACTCTCGTGGAACAGGGGTAGTAGGGCACTTGGGCAGATTACTTTGGGCAAAATTCTTCTGCTCTGTGTGACAATAAATAAATTAATGATGATATGCTATTTAAAACCAAAACTAAGGCCTCAGTATGAGTTTAAGACGTGAACATGGTCATGTTTGTTGAATAAAAAAAAAAGTAAAAAAAAAAAATGCAGATTTTTTTTATAAATTTTTTTGCCGATCCCGATCTTCGGAAAATCACGAATCACGTGATCGGCCCCGATCACGTGATCGGATCGGGACATATCAGGGTTAGTGGGATCTAGATTATACCCGTTATTGCATGCAAATCCAATGGGATAGGAACGTTTGACCAAGCGCTGGTGGCCATTTTGAAAAATGCCTGCCACGGCCACCAGGGTGCTAGTTTGTAACGCCCCAATATCCAGTTTTGTTCCCAATATATCTATCAACACATCTGCCAAATTTGGTGCTTTTATCACAAAATGAACAATTGGTTTGATATGTTGAGCTATGCCGCCCCACTATTTGTGGATCTAGCCCACAGTATTTCTGACACTGGGAATACATTCCCTGAGATTCATAGATGTCCCTAGAATCAGATACCAAGAACATGCAAATGGACCATATTAAAAAAAAGTCTGTAAATGTGTATTCTACAGCATTATGGAATAAATGATAAAAAAAAAATGTAATTAATTTTGAGTAAATTTTCATAACGCGATAATTTACTGTGTAATTAATTAATCTAATTAACGCGATAAACTGTCAGCAGTGTGTGGATGAGTGTATGTGCAGCATGAATGTTGTAGGTGTAAAAGCACAGAAAGCAACCAAAACCAAAGGAACCAAAGACAGCAACCAAAAGAACCAAACCAATCAAACCAAAGGACCAAATGTGTGGGGAGTTCGCCAGAGATTAGAGGCAGCCTCTCTCTGATATCTTGCCTGGGACACACCAGCCCAGGTGTGCCACAATCAGCTTGACGAGCCTTCCCCAGCTCTGCTCTGCCAGCTAGAGCAGAGGAAGCCAACACAATGTGGGGGAGGGTCGTCACACAGACCAGACACTATATCGTTGATGGCTGTCGGAATGTAGAGCTATTTAACACTTTTTTTTTGTAATTATCTTTTTTCCCCTTCTTTTTCCGTTTTTCTCCCCTCCAAATGTTAGTCGTTATGCCAATTCCCAATCCCCTTTCTGGTCGTTGCGCACTCTACCCCCTACCGTCGGTCTGGGAGGGCAAAGACTATCACATGCTTCCTCCGACACATGTGTACCCAGCCCACCACTTCTTTTCACCTGGCAGCGTGGACTCTCACTGGGAGAGTGTAACTACCTCCCACACTACCTCCCTCCAGATCCTTCCCTCGCTGTGCAGGCGCCCCGACCGAACTGTAGGTGTAACTGAGGGGTTAACCCTGACTGTATTAAAGATTGTGATAGATTAAACCACTGCTAGTTATGTACTTAGTATTACTGGCCAGACAGTACATCTAAATATGGCAGACACTTATAATAACACGGCACGGGACAAAGAAATATCATTGAGGGTATTTATTATTATGCAGTAAATGTACAGATATGAGAATTAGGGTCGCGCTTGTATGGCGAAGAATATGCATAAGTCAGTCAGTAGCAGAAGTCAGTGGGAATAGAATAATTCCTACGATGGGTACTAGGCTAACGCCGCCTGGCGTAGGATGGCAATTATAGGGGGGAAACGCTGGTACCGCTGGAGACAAGGGGTTCCTCCCAGAGTTGTAAGCTCTGGAGGAGAGAGGAATGTTCGGATACTCAGTCTGATCAATTGAAGAAGAAGGGGGTTCACGTACAGAATCCAGTCCTTGTAATCCAAAGCTCAGCATCAAAAGCAATAACTGTAATCCAATTGCACGATAGCAATGATGATAGCCAGCTAGCCTCGGTCCATGAGGCCAGCCCGAATGTAGATCCTCAAGGTGGTTAAATCCAAACGACAGTGGAGATTAACGATGCTCTTCTCCAAGGGTAGTACGTTCCACAATCAATATAATCCAACCAATACTGGTTCTGCAATCGCCGCCGTCGGTTCCAATGTGCACATGTCCAGTAGGTTCTCCGACTAGGCCTCCTCGTGTGCTGGCACCAATGTATTTAGTCCACGCACCCTGGCTAAGGTCCACTAGCTAAACGAACGAACTGCTGGGTAATGCTGCACACGAACGAACTGCTGTTGGCACGATACACAATAATTAACGACTCTTTACTTCACATTAAGCTAAGTTGAACTTGACGTTACTGCATTAAATCTGACACTTTTACTATTCACTTCGCATGTGGTTCTCAACGCTCTGTTAGACGAACTGCTTCTCACTACATGACTGGATGAACGAAGAACAGCGAACGATGAACAGCTACTGTTCGCACCTGCCGCCGTATATATACTTAGGTGGCTTCTAGTGCCGAACCTCAGTTCTCGTCTCGAATCAATGCGCCGTCTCCGGGCATGTTACGACATGCCCGGACTCGCCTTTGAACCTGACTTTGGGGGCTTGCGGTCTGGCGCCGATAGCGTTATCCAATAAGGAAAGCGAATATTACTAGGATTCAAACGCAGGCTTAAAGGGATATAACGTGTATATATAAATAATATACAAGGTATATAAAACAATAAATGTAGATTCTCAGCTTTAATCTGGCCCTTCACAACAGTAGGAGTCGCTGTTTACAATGACCAGGACCCACCCACCGGCTTCCCTCCCGCTGACTGCCAATTGAGCCAGTATGACGGCCGGCCAAGCCGGAGGCAACACTGACAGCCGGATTCGATACCAGTGTCTCTCGCGTTGGTGACGAGCGCTTAGTCCGCTGCGCCACCCAGCCGCCTTCTATTTAACACTTTTAACTGTATCGTATCAAGAGCTGAGTAAATCTTCTCCTTCCTACGTTGTATTACTGGTGGTGGGGCTAGACCCATTTGTTTACATTTGGATCAATGACTGGTCACTGATTGGTCAGGTGCAAACACAGCTCAGTTTGTAATTTGCATATTTCCCTGCTAGGTTGAGATGCAGATGTGCTTTGGAAAAAGTAATTACGGTTATATTCAGCTTTAAGAATGAAGTCTGCCTCTGCCCCCTCCCTCCCCCCTCTGCTCTTATTCAAATTTCCTGTGGTTTAAATGCTGTTGGCACCTTCTACCACTTGGACTCTGTCACTCTGCAGAGTGTGGAAAAAAGATAAGTGTGTGTTGTGTGTGTGTGTGTGTGTGTGTGTGTGTGTGTGTGTGTGTGTGTGTGTGTGTGTGTGTGTGTGTGTGTGTGTGTGTGTGTGTGTGTGTGTGTGTGTGTGTGTGTGTGTGTGTGTGTGTGTGTGTGTGTGTGTGTGTGTGTGTGTGTGTGTGTGTGTGTGTGTGTGTGTGTGGGTGGGGGGGGGTCACAAGGGTATCGTTATACAAGGCTATCATCCACTGCCACTGCAATACACACATACCCCAACCCCTCGACACCCAACACACACACATGTGATTGCACAAGTGCACACATGTACAGACACACACACACACACACACACACACACACACACACACACACACACACACACACACACACACACACACACACACACACACACACAGACACACACACACACACACACACACACACACACACACACACACGCACACACACACACACACATACATTAGAACAGCTGCCTTTACAATATAGACAGGAAACGACTAAACGACTACTCTGAGAACCAAAAAGTATTATTGTCAGAGACATATTGCAGCACAGTAAAATATTGCCTGATTTTAGAGAAATGTGATCACTGCATAAGATGGATAACCTGAGCGACGGTTCAAGAGACATTCAGAAAGAACATTATTTCAATGACGACCCACATTTCACCTTCTTTCTTGATCATGTTTCTGAAATTGTAAATTGGGCGGTCAAAATGTAGTTTCTGTCTCTGACAGTTTGGTGATCTGTGAATATTAACTCCTGTTTCTCCCAATCAGGAACAAGAGTAAGTACTCATGTCCATTTACATCCATTTGTTGGTTGTTGTGGAAATTATTAAGGCCAAAGGATGAGCCATTGTGAAATCGAGTCGAGTTATTAAAAATAGAAACGTAGTTTATTTCTCTGTGGCCACAGTGAAAAGTGATCAGTTTACAGAGAGACACATCATGTTCACACACGAGCGTCTGACCAGAAAGTGACCAAGAGGTCTGGTCAGACGTACATTAATACACAATTGAAAGACGTAACACTAGACATTCAGATATGACTGAAAGGTAAACAAAATGGGCCCAGTCAGGGAAATCAAATAACAAGCCTGGCTCAATAGAATTTGTTATGACTTGACATAGGAGAGAAATAACCTTGGCACTCTCCACTGCTCCCACACTTAGAGGGACAGTCGAATATGTAGCCTAGTGTCAGACTAGTTCACTAGTTGGTCATATTGAACCAGTCAAGCTGTACAAAGATAGAATATGTATTTTCACACAGATGTATAGATAACATTCCCATAACATGGTCAAGACCGATGATGTGTCCGTCTTCACCTGATTTGTATCCGTTTTGATGGAGTCAAGGATGAACATTTTGGGCAGGTCACCGTCCGTTTCGTCTGCAGAGTTCTGCAAACGCACGATTACACTAAGTTCAATATCTTTTTATCTTATATTGTAAATGGTAAATGAAATGGTGCATTTATACTGTATAGCGCTTTTATCCAAAGTGCTTTACAATTTTGTTCCTCACATTCACCCATTCACTCACACATTCACACACCGACAGCAGAGGCAACCATGCAAGGTGCCAACCTGCTTATCAGGAGCAATTAGGGGTAAAGTGTCTTGCTCAAGGACACTTCGACACACTGCCCGGGAGGAGCGGGAATCGAACTACTGTAGGCACCTTCCGATAACCAGACGACTGTTCTAACTCCGGAGCCACTGTCGTATTGTTATGGATCCATGTGACTACTCTCTGAATAGTTTGTCCCAGCCCATAATCTGTGATATTATAGTGATGTTCTGCTGAGTTAGAGAACGAAATGTAAGAAGGACCATGACAGAAGTGACTGTGTGTGGCCTTAGTGATTCCGGGATACATATTCTGGTTCAGACATCAGCTTCACTGAAACAAGGCTCTTGAGAAAACTGGAGAAAAACATTCCACGGGTCCACAAGGTCAGACTCCCCTTCGTTGTCTATGGAGCGGCTCCAAGCTGTACATCACTGTGACATTGCAGATTAAGATCTTGGTTGTCTGGTTTATGGCTTTGGGAGGGATTCGTTCCTGTTCACAAAGGCTGAGTGGCTTTGGGGAGGCTGAGTTCCTGTCTTAGTTCACAAGAGTAATGTATATGATGGTTCTAGAATTTATTGGTATAAACCTGGGGAGTGAGGTTCCACCACTCACACCAATACTCATACCAAGTATTACAGCCAAACCGTATTGTGCAGCTTCATATTCATTGACAGAGTTGTAGATTGTGTAATTCTTATACTGTTACAACCAATAAAGATAAATGGTTTAATTTAATCTCTGATAAAATTGGCTTTACATCATAATCTTTAGTAGTTTCCATGGTAACTACTACAGCACCCCTATTATGCCTCGACATGCCTCACCAATCTTCTACCAATCACAAAAGGACAACTAATCTGACATGGCATCCCTTGACATTCTCATTGGTTATCGCAGCATTACACCTGAAAGACTTAAGTAATTGCTAAAGCAGGTTAATCAATCTAACCTGCATGAGTTATTGTCATAGGGTGACAGAATTTGCCTGTGTTTTTCTTTGTTCTTCTTTGTGTGGACCCGTGATTGCTCTTTGAGAGGCAGGCGGACTACAGGTATGTGATTGGACTGATTGGGGAGGGGTAGCAGGCTTTATTGTTTGTGTGTTTTTGTCTGCTCTGTTTTTGGGCCTGCCCCTTTCCCCTCCTTCTGCTGTTCCCATGAGAGGTATCACGCAGAGGTGTGGACTCGAGTCACATGACTTGGACTCGAGTCAGACTCGATTCACGAATTTGATGACTTTAGACTTGACTTGACAAAATCAAAAAAGACTTGCAACTCGACTTTGACTTTAACACCAATGACTCGAGACTTCACTTGGACTTGAGCCTTTTGACTTGAGAAGACTTGATATCTTCCCCCAACGATTAAACATTGTTATTAAAGGTGCGGTGAAATAATTCATTTCCAGCTAATCGACACTTCCCACATCCACTTTGTTTGAAACAATCCGACAGCATCCAATCAAGTTGCGCGAGAGAACCACACGAAGAAGAAGTAAGGTTACAATTCAGAACAACGGATCCAGTGGAAAAATTATACCAAAGATTGTTTCGTTTGCTTATAAAAACTAGGTGATGGTCAACAAAAAAAGAATTGCAGTATGCAAAACGTGCAAGTCGAAAATCACAGACTGGGAATGCAACAACTTCCAACTTCGTTCAACATTTGAAGCTGCACAAAGAACGGTAAGTAACTTGGCTTGCTAGCTACAGTAGTTAAATCAATGAGCCATCGACACAGTCAGTTTGGTAACATTATCATTGCATCCAAGATTGATACACGGCTGGCTAGGCAGTTGGTACAGTAGTCATAGTCTTGTCTTATAAAATAAATAAACAATCAGCAATGTCTGAGAGAGAGCGAAGAAAGGGAGAAAAAGTACTCACACACGAATTAGAATAACTTGTGTGTATAGAGCAGGCCAGCCATTTTGTTTTTGTTGTCATATTGATGTGCCTTTCTCATGGAATTATTGGAAGTTTATTCGGAAAATAATAAAAAAAAAAATTCAAAACCATTCATGCATTACATTGTGTAAATGGAATATATTATTACTCTGTTGTTAAAATGATACTACATTTGGTGAAGCATGCATCATGACTTGTTTAGGCCTCGAAACTCAAAGGTTAGGACTTGGGACTCGACTTGGGACTTATCAGTCTTGACTTGGGACTTGACTCAGGACTTGCCTGTCTTGGCTTGGGACTTGACTCAGAACTTGAGTACCAAGACTTGAGACTGACTTGAGACTTGCATTTATTGTACAATGCCAATCCAGCCTTCTCCAATCCAACTACGCAATAACAGAACCAGCTCAACGCCTTGGCTTGTGAACCATCCTCACTTAATTTCTCCCAATTTAAGTAGCGTTCTTTCCTGCAATATGTTGGACATGGATATTGAACTGTGAACGAACGGGCCACTTATTCAGCTCTCCCTCGACAGGTGTCAACTATTATTCCCTGCACAACTGGAGAAGATTTGTTCCGGATACAGAATCTACTGGTGGCTTTTTGCCCATGCACACCCGCAGTATCGGAAGTCAGTTGTTTTGTGGGCTAGTTGTGGCTGAATTTACTGTGGGACGTTGTTTCACTGACCCAGCTTTTTAAAATTCCAGTTCCCCCTCTCCTGTTTTTAGTGACTTGTCTCCCCATAGTTTGTACCTTCCCTTCCCCATCACCTTTGTTGTTTTTAGTATTAGCATATAGTAGACAGCCTACTTTTAGCTTCCCTTGTGTGTGTTCCCTTGTCCCCCTGTTGGTAGCGTGGGCCACTCATGGCACCCCATTCTATTTAGGGGAGTCCCCTAACCCCAGGCAGCCTACCAATGGTGAATGTACAGAGTAATTGAGTCTGTCGTGAACCTATAGCTCGCTGAATAGCATTAGCTTAGCTCTTAGCATTTTCATTGTACCAGTGTGGTTTACTGTGTGTTACTAATCTATGCTGCCCAGAGAGTGAGCGCAACCCTATAGGAAAGCCAGGGTCCCCAATACTACTGCCACCTGTCTGCCAGAGGGCCCCCCGATGCTTCCTGCTATGGTGGAAGAGCCATTGGCTGTCTCTCTCCACGGCCAAAAGGGACATTTCCCCATTTTGTGCATTGCATTTTGTTGATGGATGAAATATAAAACGTTGTTATTCCTTTTTCATCCATTGTATCTGTGTGCTCTGTTGGGAACCCGCTAACCCCTGACCTGTGACATTATCAGCATACATATACATTCAATTAAATTCACTCTAGATTAAATGTGCATGGCAAAATTATCAAAAGTCGTCAAATAGAATACAATGTCCTGACTCAATCTTTGACTTGTGGAGACAATGTATGAACCTGTGTTTTTTATTTCTGAGAAAACCCAATTTTTTGTATATAGCCTACTGTTTTTGTCCATCCACCAGGGAGTCAGTGAGAAGCTGTCCCTAGAGGGGACGGCCAGGAAGGACGTAATGGTGGTTGTCTGGGCACAGTGGAGGGAACATTGTCACTCAGGAATGCTGTGGCTCTACAGCAAACCACTATATACATATGCACGCACACACATATGCACACACATGTGCACATGCACCCACACAGCTGACTACTATACACACACTCATTCAACCACGTACACACATATGCAAGAATGCACATTTGCAAGGACGTATGCACAAGCGTCCACATGCACAAACACACACACACACACACACACACACACACACACACACACACACACACACACACACACACACACACACACACACACACACTTAACACACAGTTGTTAAATAGCTCCATAATATCTTCAAATCTTTTCAGAACACAGCTCATATGTCCTCTGTGATATTGTTTTACCAGGTGCAGAGAGGGAGAACAGAGAGGGAGAACAGAGAGGGAGAACAGAGAGGGAGAACAGAGAGGGAGAACAGAGAGAGAGCAGCAGCAGAGATCAATATAGAGCATCAGAGAGCAAGAGAAAGCAGCAGAGAGAGGGCAACAGATATAAAGCAGTAGATAGATAGAGAGAGCATCAGAGAGAGACAGGGAGAGAGAGAGCAGCAGATAGAGACAGGGAGAAAGCAGCAGATAGAGACAGAGAGAGAGCAGATAGAGACAGGGAGAGAGCAGATAGAGACAGGGAGAGAGCAGATAGAGACAGGGAGAGAGCAGATAGAGACAGAGAGAGAGCAGATAGAGACAGAGAGAGAGCAGCAGATAGAGACAGAGAGAGCAGATAGAGACAGAGAGAGAGCAGATAGAGACAGAGAGAGAGCAGATAGAGACAGAGAGAGCAGATAGAGACAGAGAGAGAGCAGCAGAGAGAGAGAGAGAGCAGCAGATATAAAGCAGTAGATAGATAGAGAGAGAGAGCAGCAGATAGAGACAGAGAGAGAGCAGCAGATAGAGACAGAGAGAGAGCAGCAGATAGAGACAGAGAGAGAGCAGCAGATAGAGACAGAGAGAGAGCAGCAGATAGAGACAGAGAGAGAGAGCAGCAGATAGAGACAGAGAGAGAGAGCAGCAGATAGAGACAGAGAGAGAGAGCAGCAGATAGAGACAGAGAGAGAGCAGCAGATAGAGACAGAGAGAGAGAGAGCAGCAGATAGAGACAGAGAGAGAGAGAGAGAGAGACAGAGAGAGAGCAGCAGATAGAGACAGAGAGAGAGAGACAGAGAGAGAGCAGATAGAGACAGAGAGAGAGAGCAGCAGATAGAGACAGAGAGAGACAGAGAGAGAGCAGCAGATAGAGACAGAGAGAGAGCAGCAGATAGAGACAGAGAGAGAGAGCAGAGAGAGAGAGAGCAGCAGATAGAGAGACAGAGAGAGAGAGAGAGCAGCAGATAGAGACAGAGAGAGAGAGAGCAGCAGATAGAGACAGAGAGAGAGCAGATAGAGACAGAGAGAGAGAGAGCGCAGCAGATAGAGACAGAGAGAGAGAGAGAGACAGAGAGAGAGAGAGAGAGCAGCAGATAGAGACAGAGAGAGAGCAGAGAGAGACAGAGAGAGAGAGAGAGCAGCAGATAGAGACAGAGAGAGAGAGCAGCAGATAGAGACAGAGAGAGAGCAGCAGATAGAGACAGAGAGAGAGCAGCAGATAGAGACAGAGAGAGCAGAGAGAGACAGAGAGAGAGAGAGCAGCAGATAGAGACAGAGAGAGAGAGAGCAGCAGATAGAGACAGAGAGAGAGCAGATCGAGACAGAGAGAGCAGCAGATAGAGACAGAGAGAGAGCAGCAGATAGAGACAGAGAGAGAGCAGCAGATAGAGACAGAGAGAGAGAGCAGCAGATAGAGACAGAGAGAGAGCAGCAGATAGAGACAGAGAGAGAGACAGAGAGAGAGCAGATAGAGACAGAGAGAGAGCAGCAGATAGAGACAGAGAGAGAGAGCAGCAGATAGAGACAGAGAGAGAGCAGCAGATAGAGACAGAGAGAGAGCAGCAGATAGAGACAGAGAGAGAGAGCAGATAGAGACAGAGGGAGCAGATAGAGACAGAGAGAGAGAGAGCAGCAGATAGAGACAGAGAGAGAGCAGCAGATAGAGACAGAGAGAGACAGAGAGAGAGAGCAGCAGATAGAGACAGAGAGAGAGCAGATAGAGACAGAGAGAGAGCAGCAGATAGAGACAGAGAGAGACAGAGAGAGAGAGCAGCAGATAGAGACAGAGAGAGAGCAGATAGAGACAGAGAGAGAGCAGCAGATAGAGACAGAGAGAGACAGAGAGAGAGAGCAGCAGATAGAGACAGAGAGAGAGAGCAGCAGA
>NW_028174105.1:42500-54874 GCF_963971535.1 Notolepis coatsorum
GGGTGTGCGTGTTGGTGTGCACGTGCGTGTGCGTATCAGAGTGTGTGAAATATACTGTAGGTGCCAGGCTGAGTGCCAACGGCTACAACGGGCCACATACTAAACTGTGTTAATCGGAGACATGCGAACCAACGATGCCAGTATCATGACACGTCTTTTTGTCTGTGTTTACATGCATGTACTGTGTGTGTGTGTGTGTGTGTGTGTGTGTGTGTGTGTGTGTGTGTGTGTGTGTGTGTGTGTGTGTGTGTGTGTGTGTGTGTGTGTGTGTGTGTGTGTGTGTGTGTGTGTGTGTGTGTGTGTGTGTGTGTGTGTGTGTGTGTGTGTGTGTGGGCGTGTCTATAGGTACTTGCGAGGACATACTATGCTCCGCCAACCTTCATTGTGAGGTCAAATCCACTTGCGAGGACTTTTTCCTGGTCCCCAGAAATAATATACTTTAGATGACTTTAAAATGATCTTTAAGTCCCTAATATACATTTTTTAGACTAGGTCCTCACACTGGTATAATTGTTGATTTCACCCGACTCTACAGCATTCCTACAGGACACACTCGAGTACTGCAGGGGGAAATATGCGTTTGGCGCAGATGTGTGTGAGGACCTTTGGAGACTATTTTTGATTGGTTGGTCTGAGAGGGGATTGTTTTGATTGGCTGCTCGTGACCTGTCACTCATCTGCTAGCTACGTGACCTCACGTGGTCTGAGAGGGGATTTTTTTATTGGCTGCTCATGACCTAACGTGCATTCTGGGTAGTGTAGTACAATACTATCATATAATAATTCTACTATTATACAACGAGGGCGCCTATAGCACTGCTATCTTATGCAATGACACTATTGCATAGATTATGCAAAGTAATGTTTGGCTGAACATCATAATCAAAATCGTAAAGGAGAATGAACGCTAGCTAGCAGGCTATAGATATCTATGACTATGAGCTAAAACGCTAGCTAGCAGGCTAGCAAGCTAAAAGTGACCTCACGTGGTCTGAGAGGGGATTTTTTTATTGGCTGCTCATGACCTAACGTGCATTCTGGGTAGTGTAGTACAGTACTAGCATATAATAATTATACTATTATACAACGAGGGCGCCTATAGCACTGCTATTTTATGCAATGACACTATTGCATAGATTATGCAAAGTAATGTTTGGCTGAACATCATAATCAAAATCGTAAAGGAGAATGAATGCTAGCTAGCAGGCTAGCAAGCTAAAACGCTAGCTAGCAGGCTAGCAGCAGCTGGGCAATCCAAAAGGAGAATGAATTAATGAAAACTTTATTAACAGATTGCAGAATGGGTACAATACAGTACGGCTCAATACACACAATTGTTAATGGGATGCAGACCAGAGAAAGACATTTGTCTTGTTTACAATAGTCATAATTAACAGTTTGTTATTCATTTAGATAATTATAAGATAAGATATTCCTTTATTGATCCCCTTGAGGAAATTCAGGCATCATAGCAGCATGGGGAGGGGAGAGTTTGGTTGATTGATTGAACATTTTATTAACAGATTGCAGAATGGGTACAATACAGTACAGCTCAATACACACAATTGTTAAGGGGATGCAGACCAGAGAAAGACTTTGTCTTGTTTACAATAGTCACAATTAACAGTTTGTTATTAATTTAGATAATTATAAGATAAGATATTCCTTTATTGATCCCCTTGAGGAAATTCAGGCATCATAGCAGCATGGGGGAGGGGGGAGTTTGGTTGATTGATTGAACATTTTATTAACAGATTGCAGAATGGGTACAATACAGTACAGCTCAATACACACAATTGTTAAGGGGATGCAGACCAGAGAAAGACTTTCGTCTTGTTTACATCAGGGTCCCCCATTTTCAATTCATCAAAACATAACATGTTTTAGGACCATTGCTATTTTTATTGTACATAAATTATATGAGAGAAGCATGTTCTTGTAATTTATTCTTATTTGCAGATGATTCAGCTTTGCTCCCATAAGGATCTCAGTACACTCAGTACACAGGGAGACTGCAATTCGAAACTGGCCCCTGTAAATGTCCTAACACAACCCCTCCAATGTATACAGTAAATTACCAAGTATGGTCTTGTCAATATTCCAATGTACAGTTTTGTTTGTACAGTTGTACAGTGTCCCCCACCCACCCCTCCTACCCAACCTCCCCCCACTCACCCCCCACCCACCAACCACCTCCAATGTACAGTCCCCCCCCCCCCCCCCCCCACCTACCCAATCCAATGTACAGTTTCTACGTCAAATGTATATACTTTTTTTTCTGGACTCTTTTTGTATCACAAACAGTACTGTATTTGAAAATCTGGTATGTCATAAATATATTACTACCTGTACCCCCCCCCCCCCCCCCACCCCCCCCCCCCCTCCCCCCCATGCTGCTATGATGCCTGAATTTCCCCAAGGGGATCAATAAAGGAATATCTTATCTTATCTTATCTTATCTTATATAGATGTAGCAGTACTGTCTATCTGTATGTCATGTATGTCATATATGTTACGATGAATTGAAAATGGGGGACCCTGATGTAAACAAGACGAAAGTCTTTCTCTGGTCTGTATCCCCTTAACAATTGTATGTATTGAGCTGTACTGTACTGTACCCATTCTGCAATCTGTTAATAAAGTTTTCAATTAATCAATCAATCAATCAAACTCCAAAGAATACTAGGAGAGGAACTCTCTAAGGTTAGGAATTGGCTGTCTGACAATAGGCTCTCACTTCACTTAAAAAAGGCTCCTGAACTCAAGGTAGAATTAGGGTCTGAGGTTATAGCAGCAAGAACAGCAGTGAAGTACCTGGGCTGTATGCTGGATGACAGTCTGGGGGGGGAGGCCTTACAGGTTTGATTGATTGATTGATTGATTGATTGATTGATTGATTGATTGATTGATTGATTGATTGAAAACTTTATTAACAGATTGCAGAATGGGTACAATACAGTACAGCTCAATACACACAATTGTTAAGGGGATGCAGACCAGAGAAAGACTTTCGTCTTGTTTACATCAGGGTCCCCCATTTTCAATTCATCAGGAAACTGGGTACTGGGTAAGGTAAATGCCCGCACCAGGTTTTAAAGCAGGGAAGGCCTAAAGGCCTCTACATGCTACAGCAACTTCTGCTTGTTATCAATGGGTTGGTTGAGAAGGGAAGTGTCATCTATCTAGGGAACCTAGCTACATACCGGGTACAATGTTACATTAGGCTGTGCGTCGATGTTGCAGAAGCATAAAGGCAGAGTGTTTGCAACACCGTTGCTTTGTTGATGTTGTGGTGCAGTAGACTCTATAGGTCCTACAGGCTACCACTAACAACATGAGTTAGCCCTGGCTAGTGCTGTAATGTAGACTATATAGCTCCTACAGGCTAACACTAACAACATGAGTTAGCCCTGGCTAGCGCCGTAATGTAGACTATATAGCTCCTACAGGCTAACACTAACAACATGAGTTAGCCCTGGCTAGTGCTGTAATGTAGACTCTATATAGCTCCTACAGGCTACCACTAACAACATGAGTTAGCCCTGGCTAGCGCTGTAATGTATACTATAGAGCTCCTACAGGCTACCACTAACAACATGAGTTAGCCCTGGCTAGCGCCGCCATGTAGACTATAGAGCTCCTACTGGCTACCACTAACAACATGAGTTAGCCCTGGCTAGCATGTAATGTAGACTATAGCTCCTACAGGCTACCACTAACAACATGAGTTAGCCCTGGCTAGCGCCGCCATGTAGACTATAGCTCCTACAGGCTACCACTAACAACATGAGTTAACCCTGGCTAGCGCTGTAATGTAGACTATAGCTCCTACAGGCTACCACTAACAACATGAGTTAACCCTGGCTAGCGCTGTAATGTAGACCATAGCTCCTACAGGCTACCACTAACAACATGAGTTAGCCCTGGCTAGCTCTGTAATGTAGACTATAGCTCCTACAGGCTACCACTAACAACATGAGTTAGCCCTGGCTAGCGCTGTAATGTAGACTATATAGCTCCTACAGGCTACCACTAACAACATGAGTTAGCCCTGGCTAGCGCTGTAATGTAGACTATAGCGACTTGTGTGACTGGGAGACTTGTGTGACTTGGAGACTTGTGTGACTGGGAGACTTGTGTGACTGGGAGACTCGTGTGACTGGGAGACTCGTGTGACTTGTGTGACTTGGAGACTTGTGTGACTGGGAGACTTGTGTGACTTGTGTGACTTGGAGACTTGTGTGACTGGGAGACTTGTGTGACTGGGAGACTTGTGTGACTTGGACACTTGTGTGACTGAGAGACTCATGTGACTTGGAGACTTGTGTGACTGGGAGACTCGGGAGACTTGTGTGACTGGGAGACTCGTGTGACTAGGATACTTGTGACTGGGAGACTCGTGTGACTTGGAGACTTGTGTGACTGGGAGACTCGTGTGACTTGTATGACTTGGAGACTTGTGTGACTGGGAGACTTGTGTGACTTGGAGACTTGTGTGACTGGGAGACTCATGTGACTTGTGTGACTTGGAGACTTGTGTGACTGGGAGACTTGTGTGACTTGGAGACTTGTGTGACTGGGAGACTCGGGAGACTTGTGTGACTGGGCGACTTGTGTGACTGGGAGACTTGTGTGACTGGAAGATTTGTGTGACTTGGAGACTTGTGTGACTGGGAGACTTGTGTGACTGGGAGACTTGTGTGACTGGGAGACTCGTGTGACTTGTGTGACTTGGAGACTTGTGTGACTGGGAGACTTGTGTGACTTGTGTGACTTGGAGACTTGTGTGACTGAGAGACTTGTGTGACTGGGAGACTTGTGTGACTTGGACACTTGTGTGACTTGGAGACTTGTGTGACTGGGAGACTTGTGTGACTGGGAGACTTGTGTGAATTGGAGACTTGTGTGACTGGGAGACTCGGGAGACTTGTGTGACTGGGAGACTTGTGTGACTGGGAGACTTGTGTGACTGGGCGATTTGTGTGACTTGGAGACTTGTGTGACTGGGAGACTTGTGTGACTGGGAGACTTGTGTGACTGGGAGACTCGTGTGACTTGTGTGACTTGTGTGACTTGGAGACTTGTGTGACTGGGAGACTTGTGTGACTTGTGTGACTTGGAGACTTGTGTGACTGGGAGACTTGTGTGACTTGGATACTTGTGTGACTGGGAGACTCTGGAGACTTGTGTGACTGGGAGACTTGTATGACTGGGAGACTTGTGTGACTGGGAGATTTGTGTGACTTGGAGACTTGTGTGACTTGGAGACTCGTGTGACTTGGAGACTTGTGTGACTGGGAGACTCGTGTGACTTGTATGACTTGGAGACTTGTGTGACTTGGAGACTTGTGTGACTGGGAGACTCGTGTGACTTGTATGACTTGGAGACTTGTGTGACTGGGAGACTTGTGTGACTGGGAGACTCGGGAGACTTGTGTGACTGGGAGACTTGTGTGACTTGTGTGACTTGGAGACTTGTGTGACTGGGAGACTTGTGTGACTGGGAGACTTGTGTGACTTGGAGACTTGTGTGACTGGGAGACAAGTGTGACCTTTGGCTGTAGCTAACATGTTTATACACGGAGGAGACAGAGGAACATGTTTGGACAGCTTGGCACCGGGGTACCTCTCGGACCTGCTGGAACCTTATGTTCCTCCAAGGTCCCTCAGGTCCTCTGACCAGCTCCTCTAGGCCGTTCCAAAGTCCAGGCTGAAGCTATGGGGGGGCCGTACTTTTGCTGTGGCAGCCCCAACGCTCTGGAATGAGCTGCCACTGCATGTTAGGCAGGCCCCCACTCTGCAGGTGTTCAAATCACGCTTCAAGACACATCTATTTGCTCTGGCTTTCGGTGTTTTAAACAGTTTTTGAGAGACCTGCCTTTTTATGTGACACATTGTACTGTTTTTATTGTGTGCTTTTATTAAAATGTTTTATGTTTTATGTTTTATCTTATGTTGTGGACTTGTACAGCACTTTGGTCAACTTTGTTGTTTTTAAATGTGCTTTATAAATAAAGTGGATTGGATTGGATGATATGTGCATATTTAATGTGGGAAGTGCCTCATTTGCATATATAAACATCAAATTCAGAAAACTTGTAATATATTTTTTCTTAGTTTATATGTACATAACAAGCTGGGAACGTTTAAGTGATATCTATCCAAGTATCACCTTAATAAAATTTTCAATCAATCAATCAATCTACTGCCACTCTCAAAGACTCAGCTCAGCTCAAAATTGTGTAGCCTACTGCTGCATGCACCCCTCCCCCACAGGTTGAAAACATTATCATTAGTTGCAGTGTGGGGGAGGGGTAGTTTGTGGCGTTTTGTGTGTCTCGACTCCTCTAAAATCCGAATTAACCCTTTCACAGTCGGCGGCATGTTCGAGGAAGAGGTTCTATTAATCTGATGATAAACCCACGCTCCAATTTGAAATGTAAGTCTTATCTTGCATACAGCTTGTGTCATTTGGATATAAACGGTGTAATTTCAGTTTAGTTTATAGTAGATTAACACTAGTGTTTCATGTGTTTGCTAAAAGGATTGTCACCGTGACGTTAGCCTGTAGCTACCAGGCTAATATAACACATTTAAGTTACTAGCAACGTGTTTCGCAGACTGCAGATTTACTAGCCAAGTTAAAAGAACACGCCAACATTTTGGGATATTAGCTTATTATCGTCTTCTCCAGAGAGAGACAAGAAGATAGATACCAGTTTCCTCTCTGTGCGTTCAGTAGAAAGCTATCTGGCTGCATGTTAGCCTTAGCTTAGCACAATGAATGGAAGCGAACATGACCAGTTAGCCTTCGGGAGCGGTGTTAGTTGGACAATGCCTAGGCTAACCGGTCATGTCCGCTTCCATTCATTGTGCTAAGCTAAGGCTAACGTGCAGCCAGATAGCTTTCTACTGAACGCACAGAGAGGAAACTGGTATCTATCTTCTTGTCTTTTTCTGGAGAAGACTGTAAGCTAATTTCCATGTTAAAAACAAGTCACAGCAATGTGTTTGTTTTGATTGATTGATGTAATACAGTACAGCTCAATACACACAATTGTTAAGGGGATGCAGACCAGAGAAAGACTTTCATCTTGTTTACATCAGGGTCCCCCATTTTCAATTCATCAGGACATATATGACATACAGATAGACAGTCCTGCTACATCTATACATTTATGACATACCAGATTTGCAAATACAGTACTGTTTGTGATACAAAAAGAGTCCAGAAAAGGGAGTATATACATTTGACGTTAAAAACTGTGCATAGGAGGAGGTTGGGTGGGGTTGTGTGGGACATATATATAATATATACATATATTATCTTTCAAATGCATGCATAAGAACAGATAATGAAATCTACTGTAATCTACTGTACTTTTAAATTTTCCCCACAGTGCAACCGTTTTTAAACTAATTTCAGATCTAATTGTTCCTACATGTTAACAATAGGGAAAGCATTTCATATAAAAGTATTCTGTATTCTTGTATGACAACTAATAAAGAAACTTGAACTTGAAACTTCCTGTTCATCATCGCTGACAATAATATTAACAACTATTGTCCATTTTATTCTCTACCTTCCAGAACTGTCTGATCAGGGTGACGTCGCAAGGCCGGGATGCCCTGGTCACTGACTTCGGCCTGGCCAGGGAGGTGGTCGAGCGCCCAGTCCAAGACCCCAGCAGGAAGCGCTACAATTGTGTGTATTGAGCCGTACTGTATTGTACCCATTCTGCAATCTGTTAAATATTGATTGATTGATTGTTATTAACAGATTGCAGAATGGGTACAATACAGTACAGCTCAATACACACAATTGTTAAGGGGATGCAGACCAGAGAAAGACTTTCGTCTTGTTTACATCAGGGTCCCCCATTTTAAATTCATCAAAACACAACACAATGTTTTAGGACCATTGCTATTTTTATTGTACATAAATGATACACAGGGAGATTGCAATTCGAAACTGGCCCCTGTAAATGTCCTAACACAAACCCATGTACAGTAAATTACCAAGTATGGTCTTGTCAATATTCCAATGTACAGTTTTGTTTGTACAGTTGTACAGTGTCCCCCACCCACCCCTCCTCTTTTGACAAGATGTGTGATATTTAATGTGGGAAGTGCCTCATTTGCATATATACACATAAAATTCAGGAAACTAATATATATATATAGTAATATATTGTTTCTTAGTTTATATGTACATAACAGTGAAAGTCTCACATTAATAATATTTTCAATCAATCAATCAATCAATCAATCAATCAATCAGTCTCTCAGACTGAGATCAGAAAATGAACTGTGTGTATTCTTGCAGCCCCCTCCCCCACAAGCGAGTGTAACATTGCAGTGTGGGGGAGGGGTGATGGTTGCCTCGTTTGTCAGCTCTGAAATCAGCATTAACCCATTACACCTGGGATGTATATTATAAAAACATTTGTGTATGTATGCAGGCTGTATAATGCATTATTAGCAGGCGTTTTAGGTGTAAATGGGTTAATATAATTAATAATATAGATTTATAAAACAAAGCATTAATAAATATTTTATATTTTATGTAGGTAATTAAAAATACCTGTACACTATCGCTTTAAGTAAAATGCTCTACGTGTTTACGGCTACACTCCACAATCACCTTGGTGAAGAACACTTGCTACTAATCTGATGAGAAGGACTTACATGTAAGTATTGCATACTGAATTTAAAGAAACTTGAAACTATTGCATACAGCCAGCTTGTGCATGTTTGTAACTCCCTCCCGGGCCACATTTTGAGGTATTATCGTATCGTCTTCTCCAGAGAGACACTTTTCTCTCCGAAGGCTACCTGGCTGCTTGTATCTTAGCTAGCTAGCTACCTAGCTTAGCACAATTAATGTAATGAAGCATGCATGAAAGCTAACAGGCACTGTCCGCTTCCATTCATTGTGCTAAGCTAGGTAGCTAGCTAGCTAATACATGCAGCCAATTAGCCTTCTACCCGGAGAACAGGAGACTAATGTGGGTAGGTACATTGATGATATAATTAATATTCTTCTGGTTGTCGGTTCAGGGCTTGATATTAACTTAGTCGTGGCTTCGTGGCTCAGATACTGGTCCGAAATGTGTGTGTGTGTGTGTTTGTGTTTTATATATAGCCTTAGCTTAGCACAATGAATGGAAGCGGACATGATCGGTTAGCCTAGGCAGAGGTGTTAGTTGGACAATGCCTAGGCTAACCGGTCATGTCCGCTTCCATTCATTGTGCTAAGCTAAGGCTAACATCCAGCCAGATAGCTTTCTACTGAACGCACAGAGAGGAAACTGGTATATATCTTATTGTCTCTCAGCTAATTTCTCAAAATGTAGGCCCATTAAAAACAAGTAGGATCTATGGCTAACAAACAGTACTGTATATTTGCATATCGTATGTCACAAATGTAACATTACTATATACCTGATAGATTGATTGAAAACTTTATTAACAGATTGCAGAATGGGTACAATACAGTACAACTCAATACACACAATTGTTAAGGGGATGCAGACCAGAGAAAGACTTTCATCTTGTTTACATCAGGGTCCCCCATTTTCAATTAATCAGGACATATATGACATACATGACATGCAGATAGACAGTACTGCTACATATATACATTTATGACATACCAGATTTGTAAATACAGTACTGTTTGTGATACAAAAATAGTCCAGAAAAAAATAGTATATACATTATTTGTACATTGTAGGAGGTTGGGTAGGTGGGGTGGTTTTTTTGGAAAATCAATGGAGTGGGGTGTCTAAAATATGTGTTTTCTTGTGGGGAATTCAAATATGGGATTATTTTTCTAATCGGATAACTCCTACCTACATTGTTTTGGATTTCAAAATGGCCGATTTGACCATTTTTCACCCCTTGGCCATACATGGATGCCAACATGAATCTGAAGGAAATCCTAACATGCAAGGTGTCTAAATGATGTGTTTCATAATGGGGAATTCAAATATGAGGTAATTTTTGGGATAGGATAAATATAACCTGCATAATTTTGGATTTCAAAATGGCTGATTTTACCATTTGAACCCATTTTGTATTACAAATTTGCAAAGATAAAAAATATATGGGAAATCATTTATGACAAAGCCATCAAATTTATTAACAAGTGAACTGTATATAACTGGATACAACTCCAAAGATCAATAATAATAATACTAACAATAATAAATTGTATTTGTAATGCACACAAGGATTTAGGATTTCCTTCAGATACATGTTGGCATCCATGTATGGCCAAGGGGTGAAAAATGGTCAAATCGGCCATTTTGAAATCCAAAACAATGTAGGTAGGAGTTATCCGATTAGAAAAATAATCCCATATTTGTATTCCCCACAAAAAAACACATTTTAGACACCCCACTCGATTGACTTTCCAAAAAAAAAAGTATGGCCCGCCCGGGGTGGGGTTGGGTGGGTGGGGGGGGCTTGATGTCTGCTTGCTTGTACCTAATATGTTGTATTATAGTATGTGTGCTGGACATATCACTAATGTATGAATCATAAATATTGTATCATTTTATAAATAAGATGTTTACCAACTATGACTGTATGACTATTATTCTTTGCAGATTACACAATGCCGAGAAGAATTGACCCGAAAAAAGATGCTGCATCGCATGCTGTGTTTAAAACTGACAAGGTTACCTGTTTACATGTCAAGTACATACACCCAGACAAAGGTAAGAAGAATTGATGTTGTGGTTTCCTTAAAGGAAAACTCCAACATTTTGGGAAATTAGCTTATTTAACATCTTCCCTGGAGTTAAACAAGAAGATACATACCTTTTTTGTCTCTGTGCGTGCATTTAGCTTAGGGAACAGTCGCTCCGTTAGCGTAGCTTAGCTCCATCACTGGAAGTGGGGGGGGGACAATAGCCTGACGTTCCCTTACAGTGTGTGGGTCATTGACGGATAAGACTTTTCAATAGGCCAATTTTAAAATACAAAAAATAAGGATATATTTGGCCATTTTTCAAACATTTGGAATGTAGTGTATACATGCATTTATGCAAAAAAAACTAATTAAGAGATTTTAATGTTTTTAAAGTTGAATTAATAGGACATGGCCTTAAAGTGGAAATGAAGCAGTGAGCAATGTGATCCTAGTTTGTTTGTTGTGTACCTTGTGTAAGACAGGGTTCTATAATCAAATGTGAAATCTATCTTATTTGTCTGAAAAATCAAATATAATATCCCTGTTTTCAACATGGGCGCCGCCATTTTGTTGCTGACGTCATGGCTGACGTCATACCGCTGGTTGGGTGTATACACTCTGGTTAGCTGCCTATAGTGAATGGGTCAGTCAGCAAATAAAATGTTGCCTACAAAACAACGGGACCACGGTGGTTCTGTTTGTATTGCTCCTGGCTGTTCAAACTAATTTTACCATGTGAGAGAGAGGAAAGTTGGTTAATTTCCACAAACTACCAGTGAAAAAAACAGTTGTTGACATGTTGGCTCGGGCTGGCTGCACTCAGGCGGCGCGACCAGCCTGTTGGACAGGGAAGGAGGATCTGCAGAGAACACTTCATTGCCTCGGATTATGTTGTTGGGGTGGGATGTTTGTCCAGAAGACCACTAATCAGCTGAAGCCGGACGCGGTTCCCTCGGTCTTCGACAGACAGACCGGCATTAGCTCTCGGGAGCGATCGCTAGCTAGTTGGCACCAGCCGGGGACCGGCGTTAGCTCTCGGGAGCGATGGCTAGCTAGTTAGCACCAGCCGGCGACCGGCGTTAGCAACCGGAGCGTCGCGGAGCATTCAGCCTGCTGGCTACCTAGACCCACTTCAACCAGCGTCGCGGAGCATTCAGCCTGCTGGCTACACAGCTTGTCGGTGTGCTGGAGCCTCTGCAAGCTAACGGTAGCTGGCTACACAGCTTGTCGGTGTGCTGGAGCCTCTGCAAGCTAACGGTAGCTGGCTACACAGCTTGTCGGTGTGCTGGAGCCTCTGCAAGCTAACGGTAGCTGGCTCCAGGCTCCAGCACACCGACAAGCTGTGTAGCCAGCAGGCTGAATGCTCCGCGACGCTGGTTGAAGTGGGTCTAGGTAGCCAGCAGGCTGAATGCTCCGCGACGCTCCGGTTGCTAACGCCGGTCGCCGGCTGGTGCTAACTAGCTAGCCATCGCTCCCGAGAGCTAACGCCGGTCCCCGGCTGGTGCCAACTAGCTAGCCATCGCTCCCGAGAGCTAACGCCGGTCCCCGGCTGGTGCCAACTAGCTAGCGATCGCTCCCGAGAGCTAACGCCGGTCTGTCTGTCGAAGACCGAGGGAACCGCGTCCGGCTTCAGCTGATTAGTGGTCTTCTGGACAAACCTTCCACCCCCAACAAC
>NW_028174104.1:0-2000 GCF_963971535.1 Notolepis coatsorum
TATAGACCTGCAGAGTCACGTGAGTTTTAAGACCAGCCTGGTTCCGTTTTTCAGCCGGTCGTTGATCATTATCAGCCGGCATCGCCTCTCCTGGCCATCTGTGCGTTGTGTATTGTTTGTTTCATGGAGGCAATCATTCTGTGGAATTTCATTCTCCCACGGCTGACTGGCTACCGTTGCATTCGTAGACAAAACGTTGATAGTCCAGGTCGTATCAGAATGGATAGTTTATTTATTACATGAACAAAGTTGTCTCACACAGAATGCAAAACGAATTGAAAGTCTTTAGAGGTCTAAGGAAAGCTAAGAAACTAAATTAATGTTGATCTCTCTTGGCTGTCTCTCCTCGCTCGCTCTCCTCGTAGCTCCCCTTCCCCCTTAAAGTCTCTCTCTCTCTCTCTCTCTCTCTCTCTTTCTCTCTCTCTCTCTCTCTCTCTCTCTCTCTCTCTCTCTCTCTCTCTCTCTCTCTCTACCAGCTTCTCCCTCTCTCTCTCTCCTCTCTCGTGATGTTTCTCTTAAAGGAACACGCCAACTTTTTGGGAAATTCGCTTATTTGCCATCTACCCCGGAGTTAGACAAGCAGATAGATACATACTCTTCTCTGTGCATGCATTCAGAGTAGGGACACCCACACCGTTAGCTTAGCTTAGCGTCATTCACTGGAAGTAGGGCTGCCCAGTTAGCCTAGTTCCCAACGGTCACAAAATACACTCCAAATACAACTCCAAAACCTTCCTGTAAACATGTTGTGACCTGTGTATTTACCACGTGGAGAAATAAAAGATTTGTATTGACCCATATCTCTCTCCTCACATGCACTGGCCTCATACAGAAATGGAGTAAAATGTGTCTGTCTAATACAGATTCAGTCTAAAAGACTAAACACCACTTTGCCAGAATTAAAAGGTGTTTACCTAGACCTGCATGGTTCCTATACCTATATATTTACAGTCTGCTCCAGTGTTTGGTCATGTTGAAAATCTATCTCTCTCTCTCTTCTTCATATTTTATATCACCATGAACACAGCTAGCTACTTTGCCACAGTGTGTATGTGTGTAGTACTCAGTGTGTGTGTACACATGTGTGTGTAGACGTGAGCATCCATATTAATGAGTGGTGGGCGGGGTCTTCAGACATCATCATTAATATGCATGAGTGGTGGGCAGGGTCTTCAGGCAGTCTCATTCATATTCATGAGTGGTGGGCGTACTACAAGGTCAATGTAGCAAGCAGGCAAATTGCTCAACTCCAAACAACATGAATATGAATTGGTATTAATGAGTTAATTAATTAACAACCTCAGCAGTGAAAACACACTGAGGCAAGATGCCATTCTCAGTATTTATAGTTTTTGTTTATCATAAATAATGATTAATATACTTGAGAGGGTTCCCAGTAACAAGCAGGAAACCACACAGACCAACACCACAAAACGTCATGCCAGACTGTCTCTGACAGAGTGATTGAGTTACTGAGTAACTGAGTTACTGGGTGATTCAGTTACTGACTGACTGACTGACTGACTGACTGACTGACTGACTGACTGACTGACTGACTGACTGACTGACTGACTGACTGACTGACTGACTGACTGACTGACTGACTGACTGACTGACTGACTGACTGACTGACTGACTGACTGACTGACTGACTGACTGACTGACTGACTGACTGACTGACTGACTGACTGACTGACTGACTGACTGACTGATTGACTGACTGACTGACTGGCTGGGTGAGTGACTGTTGAACAGTTAAACATATTAATCTGTCTGTGTGTGTGTGTGTGTGTTTCTCTCTCTCTCTCTCTCTCTCTAGAGCGGGGTCCCTCCCTCAGAGTATTCCTCTGCAGATGATTGGCTATCTTCCTCAGGAGCGTTCCTTCCTACCCTGGCACGCTGCCAGCAGGACCCTCTACCAGCTAGACAAGCTGCTGGACCGAACAGAAGATTATAGTCTGTTTAGTGTAAGACCAATCAATCAATCAATCAATCAATCA
>NW_028174103.1:0-1000 GCF_963971535.1 Notolepis coatsorum
TGCCTTCTGTCTTTGCTCTCTCTCTCTCTCTCTCTCTCTCTCTCTCTCTCTCTCTCTCTCTCTCTCTCTCTCTCTCTCTCTCTCTCTCTCTCTCTCTCTCTCTCTCTCTCTCTCTCTCTCTCTCTCTCTCTCTCTCTCTGTGTTTTCAGAAAGCCTGTTGCTTTCTCTCGTTGCTCTCTCTTTGTGTGAAATTGTGTCTATGTTAGTTAGTCTTGACTGACTTAACGTTTGTTCCTGCCTTTGTTTCTATTCACCTTGGAAATGACTTCAACTTGTGTTTGTTCTGTGTTCTGGTCCAATTACCTCCGGCTTTGTGACACACATACTATATTAACTCATGAATGTGGATAAGAGAAAGCAATATTATATGCAGAGGGGGAAAGGTAATAAAACGTTCACGTTCAAAGCATTGACAGTGATGTCTCACAGGTTTTGTAGTGAGGCTTAAAGGCTATAATATTCAGCCGATGTACCGTCAGTCCGTCTAATTAAATCACCAAGTTCATATGATTTACATCGCTCTGGAATCAGCAGACTATGTGTAAATTAGCACATTCAAATCATTTACATGTCCTTAGTCTTTAACACAATGTGCAGCAGTGACAGGGTTAGGGTATTTAGCTCTTGGCAATTTTTTTTTTAAATCAACATTTATGACTTGATGTCATTTGCGGTCCGCTGTGTGTTTTTAGTCAACGGCAAAAGATTGGTCGGGTTTCGGCTGTCCTAACTGTGTTCCACCATTGTGGAGTGAGGACTGAGAATACACGGCTTCTCTTTGATGACCCTCCCTGAGCTCGGATAGGAGTGGGTCTGAGACGGCCAGAAGATGCAGAGTGGAGGGGTCTTGAGGGTGTGTAGTTAGAGACCATTGACCGGAGGTAGGCGCGAGCCGTTCCCTTCACCGCACGATATGCCAGGTCGAGGGCCTTGAAGCAGATTCGTACAGTGATGGGGAGCCAATGCAGGTCCCTAAGAAGTGGGGTAACATGGGCTGACG
>NW_028174102.1:0-16879 GCF_963971535.1 Notolepis coatsorum
CCTTTTCTGTTCTTTGGATGTGTGTGCGTGCGTGCGTGTGTGTGCGCGTGTGCGTGTGTGTGTGTGCGTGTGCGTGTGTGTGTGTGTGTGTGTGTGTGTGTGTGTGTGTGTGTGTATGTGTGTGTGTGTGTGTGTGTGTGTGTGTGTGCGTGCGTGCGTGTACCTGTATGCATATGAGCAAATGAGTCTGTGTTTGTGTGCACATGGATGTGAGCATGAGTCTGTCTCGTTCTCCCTGTCTGCCTCTACCTCTTTTTTCTTCTCTCTATGTTTTACTCTCTCCATCTTTGTGCGATTTCTTTTTCAGTCTATATTTTTCACTACCCCCCCCCCCCCCCCCCCCCCGAACTCTCTATCTCTCTATTTGTGTAACCCCCTATGCCGCCCCCCACCAACAAGTTTCACCATCTCATAATTAAAGCTACATTGTACAAATCCTGTATCAAACAAATACTTTTCCTGAATTGCGTTATAGAGGTGGGCTATTTTGACAGTGTAGCGCTGAGAAGAAGGAGTCGGAGGCGGTGTCTCGAAGTTAAACCTAATTCCTTTATTCATCAGCGTAACAACAAGTCGACGTAGTCGTGTCGACAGTAAATAAGAATGCCGGTGGCAGGAAGTGCCACCCTATAAATCGTCCGGGGGGAACTACCATTCCCAACGAGTTCCTTGTGAATTATGTACAGTCACTACACAAGCCCCCCCAGAATTCACCCATAGTCAAAATCCCCCCGGCGTGGGGGAACAATTGCCCGGCCTCTGCGTGTGCGGAAAGCCGGGGGCGGGGAGGGCGGAGTGGCATAAGCGCCCGCGCCGTCCACGACACCCGGGGGCACGAAACGGCCTCGGCGAGCGCGGAAAACCGGGGGCGGAGAGGGGAAAGCGTCGCAAGCGCCCGTACCCTCACCGACACCCGGGGGCGCTGGCATCGGTGAGGCTGCCGGTGGCTCTGTGGGCGGTGGCACCCGGGGCAACGGCGGACGACCCCTGCGGGGGGGAAGGGCCAACTCCAAAGACTGTGAAACGTCTACGTGAGCGGGCTTGATCCTGTCTATTGACACGGTCTCCGTCCTACCGCCCATGTCGACCATGAGGTCCTTGTTACCGTGTCGCAGGACCCTAAACGGGCCATCGTAAGGGGGGCGTAGGGGCCCACGGTGCGCATCGTGGCGAACAAAAACATACTCCGCCGTGTGCAGGCTGCGCGGCACCCGGGAAACGGGGGTACCATGCTGCGACGTGGGAATCGGGGCGAAGGTCTGAGCCGCTTCCCGCAGGGTGGAACGCTGGCTGGCCGCGGACCAAGGGGTTGTCGCGTCCGGAATGAAATCCCCCGGGACGCACAATGTCTGGCCGTATAACAGTTCCGCGGACGAGGCCCGCAGGTCTTCCTTGGGGGCGCTCCTAAGTCCGAGCATGACCCACGGCAGCTTATCCACCCAGTTGCCGTCCGTCAGGCCTGCGCGCAGCGCCGCCTTCATGGACCGGTGGAAACGTTCGCATAGCCCGTTGGCCTGCGGGTGGTACGCGGTTGTACGGTGCAGCTTAACCCCCAGGCCGCTGGCGACCGCGTTCCAGAGCTCTGAGGTGAACTGCGAGCCCCGGTCGGAGGAGAGGTCAGACGGGGTCCCGAAACGTGCGATCCACGTGCTGATAAAGGCGCGGGCCACGTCGGAAGAAGACGTCGAGGCGAGGGGAACGGCTTCCGGCCATCGGGTGGTCCTGTCCACCATAGTGAACAGGTAGGTAAACCCGTGAGAGGAAGGAAGCGGGCCCACGAGGTCAACATTGACGTGGTCGAATCTCCTCTCGGGAACCACGAATGTCACAAGCGGGGCCTTGGTATGTCGGTGCACTTTAGCCCGTTGGCAGGACACACACGCGTCGACCCAGGCCATCACGTCTTTCTTGAGCCCTCGCCACACAAACTTCTGTGACACCAACCTGCTCGAAGGCTTCCTACCGGGGTGAGACAGGTCGTGCACAGCCTCGAAAGCCCGCCTGCGCCAGCCTATAGGGACCAGCGGCCGGGGTTGCCCGGTGGAGAGGTCACAGAGCAGGGACGCGCCCGAGCCGCCAATCGCGACGTCTCTGAGGCGCAGACTGGTATCCGCTGTCCTGAGGGCCTGGATGTCGTGGTCGGAGGCCTGTTCCGAGCCCATGGCGACGTAGTCGAGGCCCAGTTGCACAGCTCCGATGACGACCCTGGATAGGCAGTCTGCGACCACGTTGGCTTTCCCGGCGATATGCCGTATGTCTGTCGTGTACTCGGAAATGTACGAGAGTTGGCGCTGTTGTCGCGCGGACCACGGTTCAGCCACCTTGGACATGGAGAACGTGAGTGGTTTGTGGTCGACGAAGGCCGTAAACTCCCGGCCCTCCAGCATGAAACGAAAATGGCGCACCGCCAACCAGAGACCTAGGAGCTCTCTGTCAAATGCGCTGTACTTGCGCTCCCTGGGGGTCAGTTGACGGCTGAAAAACGCCAGCGGTTGCCAGGCGCCGTCAACGTATTGTTCATGCACTGCGCCCACCGCGTAGTCTGACGCGTCGGTGGTAATGGCGACCGGGGCCCCCGGTGACGGGTGAGCCAACATGGCTGCACCCGCCAGGGCCGCCTTGGTGGCCGCGAAGGCTGTCGTCCTCTCGGCCGTCCAGTCGACTGGCTGGTTGGGGGACTTGTCCTTCAGCGCCTCGTAAAGCGGCCGCATGGTGTGGGCCGCCCGGGGGATGAACCGGTGATAAAACGTCACCATCCCGAGAAATTCCCTGAGCGCCCGGGCCGTCGGGGGTCGTGGGAAAGCGGAAACGGCCTCCACTTTCGACGGGAGCCGCCCCCCTCCTGTCGATGAGGTGTCCGAGGAACCGTATGGAGGTCAACCCGAACTGGCACTTAGCCGGGTTGATGATTAGGCCGTTTTGGCCCAGCCTCGTAAAGAGGCATCGTAGGTGCTCCAGGTGCTCTTCGGGCGAGGAGCTGGCGACGAGGATGTCGTCCAGGTAGACAAAAATAAACGGCATGTCTCTGAGCGTCGAGTCCATTAGCCTCTGGAAAGACTGTGCCGCGTTCTTCAGTCCGAACGGCATCCGTAGGAACTCAAATAGACCGAAGGGTGTTACCACCGCCGTCTTCGGGACGTCCAAGGGGTGTACCGGCACTTGGTGGTAACCGCGTACCAGGTCTACTTTCGAAAAGAACAGCTTACCCGCCAGGTGCCCTGAGAAGTCCTGGATGTGGGGGACCGGGTAGCGGTCTGGCGTGGTAGCATCGTTGAGGCGTCTGTAGTCCCCGCACGGTCTCCATCCCCCATCCGCTTTGGGCACGATGTGCAGCGGCGAGGCCCAGGGGCTGTCCGAGCGTCGGACAATCCCCAACTTCTCCATGTTGGCGAACTCTGACCTAGCGACTGCTAGTCTGTCAGGGTTGAGCCGGCGGGCCCTAGCGTACACGGGAGCTCCTTGAGTCTCTATGTGATGCTCGACCCCGTGTTTGGTGGTCGCGGCCGAGAACGTAGGCTGTGTCAAGCCGGGAAACTCCCGCAGTAGGCGTTGGTACACGTCACCTTCTGCGAGCGAGCTGGCCAGCCCGCTGTATACCACTTCATTGCGCACACAAGTCAAGGAAGCGTACGTCTGGGCGTCTACCAGGCGGCCGTGCCTCACGTCCACGAGGAGCCCATGTGCGCAGAGGAAATCCGCCCAGAGTAGTGGGAACGAGACGTCGGCCGTGACAAACTCCCACGTGAACTGCTGTCCCCCGAAACACAACTCCACGGTCCTCGTGCCGTAGGTGCGGATCGGGTTACCGTTGGCGGTCGTCAGCCGCGGACCCCCCCCCCCGCCGGCGGTGGTAGGACGCTCCTCTGTGCTCCGGTGTCGCAGAGGAATTCTCGACCAGAGAGTGTGTCCTTAATGAAGAGTAGCCTGTTCGACGTACCTGCGCTCACGGCCGCTACTGGGCGCAGGTGTTGGCGTTTCCCGCCCTGACAAAAGTACAAGGCGGGCGGCACTTTGTTGCTTTCGCGCCGAAGCGTGCATGGAAATAACACAGGCCTGTGTCATTATTGCCGTCGGCCGCGGCGCCCCTCTCCATCTTCGCCCCTCCCCCTCTGGGCATGTGCGCCCGTGTCGGGGCCAGCACCTCTGGGGCTAAGTGCTGCGTGGCCAGGTAGAACCGATCTGCCTCCTCTGCCAGAGCACGGGGATCCACAATGTTTGTATTGGCCAGCGCCGTCTGTACCCGTGGCGGCATGTGTCTGAGGAACAGCTCTTTAAATAAAAAGTTCGGCTGCTCGGCGCCCAGTAGATTCAGCATCATCTCCATATGCGCCGACGGCTTGCTGTCTCCCAAGCCACGTATATCCAGCAAGCGTCGGGCCCGCTCAGACGGCGACAACTCAAAAATCCTGAGTAGGTGCGTCTTAAACGCCTCATATCTATCCTGGGCCGGCGGAGCGGTAATGAAGCCTACCGTTCTCGCCGCCGTAGTGTTGTTCAGACTCGAGACGACGTGGAAGTATTGAGCGGCGTCATCCACGATTCCCCGTAGGGCGAATTGCGCCTCCGCCTGGGCGAACCAAGCAGCTGCCGACTGCTCCCAAAACTCAGGCAGTCTGAGAAAACCAGCGTTGTTTGCCATGTTCGTCGTATTCTCCGTCTCGGAAACTTCTTCGAGACTAATGTCGGGGTCACCAGTGTAGCGCTGAGAAGAAGGAGTCGGAGGCGGTGTCTCGAAGTTAAACCTAATTCCTTTATTCATCAGCGTAACAACAAGTCGACGTAGTCGTGTCGACAGTAAATAAGAATGCCGGTGGCAGGAAGTGCCACCCTATAAATCGTCCGGGGGGAACTACCATTCCCAACGAGTTCCTTGTGAATTATGTACAGTCACTACAACAGATAGATTAGATTCCCAAATCCACCTCCCCGCCCCCACCACCCTCCCCCTCCCCATGTCGTACTGAGTGAGTGCCTGTCCAGCTCACAGTCACAAACATGGCGCTCAATCGGACAAGGTTAACTGACCTGACGTACAATGAGCGATAGAAAACCTCCTCATGCAACCCTCAGTAAGATGGCACCCTGGGTGGCTGCCTATGTTGCCCATGCCTAAGTCCGCCACTGATGGGTGTGCATTCAGCTACAAAGCTACAGCTCTAACAGCTTAATACACAGCCTCTGGTCCTAATTATGTCCCTGGTTCCCGGCTCTATGTGTACGGCTGCGCTTCGCTCGCTTACATCACAGACGGGCAAATGAACATTCGACTCAATTAAATATTAGATCTCTCTGGGCGAAGGCACGTCACGTCATTTCATTACCAAACGAAAACTGCAGGCCACTTACTGGTCGAACGCTCACCCTGAAGTTGTTGAAATGGTCCGACCTATCAACGTTTCAGCGGAGTGTTGTCTGTTTTACTGGCCACTGACCTCTTGATTAGAATGTAAATAGAGAGAGAGATAGAGAGAGAGAGAGAGAGAGAGAGAGAGAGAGAGAGAGAGAGAGAGAGAGAGAGAGAGAGAGAGAGAGAGAGAGAGAGAGAGAGAGAGAGAGGGGGGGGGGAGGGAGAGAGAGAGTCCTACATCTTATTTTAGAATCACTCACACCCCATTTAAAAAAAGAAAAGAAAAAGCCTCTTCTACATCTTACATCTCCTATCACTTATCTAGAGAGGGTGTCATCATGGTAAAGGCCAACAGGTGGAGCTATAATCTGAATTTAAAACACATCTCCTATTTCACCATGATTGCTCTTTTATTGTAATTGACAGCTGTTACTGTTACTGTGTTACTGTTTGTATTTAGATCTCTGTTTGTACCATGTAACAGCATAATAAGAAACTCAATCCCTCTGAGAAACTTGCCTGTTGTTCACATTTCAGCAGGGGGGGGGGAACTATTGTAGGGTCAGCCATGTGCCACACAAGGACAGGCTTTCCCAACCCTGGGGTCAAGACCAAAAGTCTGGCTACATCATGGTTATTTTTTAATAAAAACAAGACTAGGCAAGCCTGGCTACGCTGGATACATGCCAGTGCAAGACTCACACGTGTGTGTTTCAACGGTGAGGAGTAGACTCACACATGTGTGTTTAAGGAGTAGAGACTCACGCATGCATGTTTTAAGGAGTAGAGACTCACACACGTGTGTTTTAAGGAGTAGAGACTCACACACGTGTGTTTTAAGGAGTAGAGACTCACACACGTGTGTTTTAAGGAGTAGAGACTCACACACGTGTGTTTTAAGGAGTAGAGACTCACACATGTGTGTTTTAAGGAGTAGAGACTCACACATGTGTGTTTTAAGGAGTAGAGACTCACACACGTGTGTTTTAAGGAGTAGAGACTCACACACGTGTGTTTTTAAGGAGTAGAGACTCACACACGCAGGGCCGCCTCAGGGGGTGTGCGAGCAGTGCGGTCGCACAGGGCCTCGCGGGAAGGGGGCCTCGCAAAAAAAATTAAAAAAATAATTTTTTTTTTTTTTTTTTTTTTTTTTTGCGAGGCCCCCTTCCCGCGAGGCCTTTTTCATCACAGACCTAAAATCTAGTTTTGCTTATATGCTTATATATTTCACATTAGACACGTTTGTAGAATGTGTCTGACTTGTTCCTGGCTCTGCGGCTCTGCAGATACACTATTGGCTCTGCAGATATACTATTGGAGGCAGCTTTGAGGCTCTGCAGCAGAATTGGTTTCAATGAGGGGAGGGGTTACAGGTAAGGTAGAGTCTGACTATTTCGCGCGTGCAGCATTGGAGGTTATGCCAGCCAAGATGAAGAGGACATTGTTCGGCAGATGGACTGAAGATGAAAGTTGTTGCATGTTAGACAGTTCAGTCAGGCTAGCCATCCCAGCTAAAGACAGGGACAGCTAGTTAGCTTTAGCTACGTTATAATATTGAGTGCTAACGTGTGGTTCAGTCGGGATATAGCCATGATGATGTCGGCTAGTAGCTAGCTTAGCTAAAGGCTACACGAGGTACAGGGATTATCTAATTCAGCGCTATTCAGAGGAGCGAGGCGAGTGGATGTCTTTTCAAAAGAAGGAGAAGAGAACTTGTGAGCAGATAAATCTGTTAGGCAGCAATACGCCGAAAGGTGTCCAGTCTGCCGGAAAGTACTCGAAGAAGAAGAAGAAGAAATTACACCGTGGGCCAAGAAAGTCTCCTTCCAACTTTACCATTGGCGCCGCTGCCGCCGCATTGATACTGCGTTATGGTGAGTCAACCTATGATTATATACCCGCCGTGGACCTATCTATCTTTCTCTCTCTCTGGAGCCAAACTGGTCGACTAGCTAATACTACTAGTAGCTAACGGTGTGTGCCTGGTGAGAGCACCTGGCTGTATGTAGACAGTAGCCGCATAGCTTGTTAGCTGTTAGCTAACGCAGAAGCAAGCTATGCGGCTACTACATACAGCCAGGTGCCTGATTGAGCTAACTGTTAGCCAGTTAGCTGTTTAGCGTCAGCTGGGAACGTTCGTTTGATGCTATCAGTTAGCCTTGAGAATAGCAGGCCCTGGCACTCTGACTACGACATCATCTTTGACAGAAGATGTAGTCGGGCCTGCACCATGACAAGGCTCTGGCCATAGCTTTGTCCCGACAGCGAGAGGCCTTTCGTCAACGTGGAGACCTGTGTTGCGGCCTTTCGCCCTGCGTTCCTCGTGCAAGGTAAGATTAATGAAAATGTCATGACATTACCCCACTCTTCCTTCCTTCCCCTCCCGAATGTTTTGTTAATAACGATGTTTTTTCCAGGCAAAACATATGCTACTTCACAACATTTGGAGATACGACATGTGCTGTGTGTGAATGGTCGTTTGTGTAGCTTGGGTAGCGTTGGGCCGTTGGCCAAAGCTGTGTGTGGCCTGGTCACAGTACCTGGCTAGCCTATTTAGCTGATGTCGGCCATTGGCTCCTTGCTGCTTTGGTTTCTCTGGTATAGACCCTCTTCTTGTTGGGATTTAAGTGTTGATCTTTGTCCTTTTGAATCTGTCATACATGCTCTAGTCTCTCTCTAACACACACACACATGACAAACACATGTTCTCTCTCTCTCTCTCTCTCTCTCTCTTTCTAACACACACAGTCTGCCTATGGCGGCCTTTCTCGATGGCTAGGCTGTGCTCAAGGATCTTCAGTCACAGTGCTCAGGTATTCTGCCACTGTGTACTCTCTGTTTAGGGCCAAATAGCATTTCAATTTCTTTCCAATGTGTGTCTCTCTCTCTCTCTCTCTTCTCTCTCTCTCTCTCTCTCTCTCTCTCTCTCTCTCTTGGATTTAAGTGTTGATCTTTGTCCTTTTGAATCTGTCATACATGCTCTAGTCTCTCTCTAACACACACACACATGACAAACACACATGTTCTCTCTCTCTCTCTCTCTCTTTCTAACACACACAGTCTGCCTATGGCGGCCTTTCTCGATGGCTAGGCTGTGCTCAAGGATCTTCAGTCACAGTGCTCAGGTATTCTGCCACTGTGTACTCTCTGTTTAGGGCCAAATAGCATTTCAATTTCCCAAATAGCATTTCAATTTCTTTCCAATGTGTCTCTCTCTCTCTCTCTCTCTCTGTACACTGTATATTGACTGTAGAACGGGAGCTCTCTCTCGCTCTCTCTTTTGCTATATGTTGACTGTATCATGCCCCGCCTCGGGCAGCGCTATTATTTAAGAATATGTTGACTGTATATAAAAAAATATATATATATATCTTTTTTTTTTTTTTTTTTTTTTTACCTTTGGGGGGGGGGGGGGGGGGGGGCTCGCGTTAAATCTCGCACAGGGCCTCGCATTTCTCCCAGGCGGCCCTGCACACACGTGTGTTTTAAGGAGTAGAGACTCACACGTGTGTGTTTAAGGAGTAGAGACTCACACACGTGTGTTTTAAGGAGTAGAGACTCACACATGTGTGTTTTAAGGAGTAGAGACTCACACACGTGTGTTTTAAGGAGTAGAGACTCACACATGTGTGTTTCAACAGTGAGGAGTAGAGACTCACACATGCGTGTTTCAACAGTCATTCAGTAACCGACAATGATTGATTGAAACCTTTATTTATTCTCAAAACGGACATTGAGAGGTCAAAGCTCTTCATAATAGGGCAAGATTTTGGGCTCAAGCTCTTTATAGTTTATGACTCAAGCACCAAATGCATGATGTCAGCACCGTGACACATTCATCCATGTCCTGGGGAGGGAGCGGGCCAGCAGTCTGGTTGTCAGCAGGCTTTTTAGAATAGCTATTTACAACATGTTAAATCAGGTATTAAAATGTAGATCCCTAAAAGTGTAATGATTAGTTAGTTTTCAGATGTTAGCACTCATTTAGTTGAATGGTTGCAGTGTTTCTACATACAGTATGATCTAGAATTTCTTCAAACAACTCCACATATTCAGTTTTAGTCACGACTTAGTACAACCACAGAGGTTTTAAACCATTATACAAAGTTTGAAGGCGTCCTGGACCATTAATGAAAAGGTGGGTTCAAGCTGAAGGTGTCGGACATTTTGTCTATTGTTCTGTATTTTCCACCACCGATTCCATATTAGTGCTACATCAGCGTTATTATAGTTTTGCATTCGTTTTTATTTCACGGTACCCGTTTTCTTGTCAGTATAGTGCACATTTAGTCCCCACGGTTTGCTAGTTTCAATCTAGTTTTTGGTATTGATTTTTAGAGTGAGTTGGAAAATCATTCCAGGAAGCTGGTGCGCCAAAACAAAAAGGCTGACTCACCGAGTTCAGACTGAACTCGTGGGACCTTAAGTGGAAGCCAATCATTTGAGCGGGTCAGATAAAGTTGATATACAGGTATGGAATGGTGGCAATTTCCCATCAATGGAACAGATACCAAAGCCTATTTTGCCTCTCTGCTATCAGAAGACCAGCCCACCTTATCATATAGGATGCAGCGATAAGTGCCATAACTATTATCAGTAATGAATCTAAGAGCAGAATGATAGAGCATGTCTAAGGGGAAAAGAGTGACATCACTGTGACATCACTGTGACATCACCATAATCCAAAACGGACATAAGGACTACATCAACAGCACCCTCCGGGGTCCGGCCAGAACCTGCTTCCAAGGGCTTCAGGACTGAACATACTCACAGCAGCCACTAGGCAGGGAGTGGAACCTTATAATAATAATAATAATAATAATAATAATAATAATAATAATAATAATAATAATAATAATAATAATAATAATAATAATAATAATAATAATAATAATAATAATAATAATAATAATAATAATAATAATAATAATAATAATAATAATAATAATAATAATAATAATAATAATAATAATAATAATAATAATAATAATAATAATAATAATAATAATAATAATAATAATAATAATAATAATAATAATAATAATAATAATAATAATAATAATAATAATAATAATAATAATAATAATAATAATAATAATAATAATAATAATAATAATAATAATAATAATAATAATAATAATAATAATAATAATAATAATAATAATAATAATAATAATAATAATAATAATAATAATAATAATAATAATAATAATAATAATAATAATAATAATAATAATAATAATAATAATAATAATAATAATAATAATAATAATAATAATAATAATAATAATATACACTTTATTTGTATAGCACCTTTCATACAAGAATGGCAGCCCAAAGTATTAATTGGCCCAAATCAGCTTGTCTACTTCTTAAAGAGTTGGCCAAAGCGGTGCAACTACTAGCTGACATCCCCATAGTTGAACATTTTAAGTACTTGGGCATAGAGATCTTTCCCACACTGAATCAGACAACTAAATTTTACTTCACAGGTAGATATAATAAAATACATCAGGACCTAGATAGATGGTTGAGCCTTCCTAATTTGTTACAGGCCAGAGCATCCATAATTAAAATGAACATACTACCTAGGATTAATTTTGTCAGCTCAATGCTTCCCCTTCTCCTCCAATAGACCACTGGCGTAAGACTCAAACTATGATATCCAAATTCATTTGAATAATAAACGCCTGAGAATCAAAATAACTACCACTCAATGTAGGAAACAGGATGGGTGTAACGTTTGGGTCTTTTACTCTCTCTAGGAGTAAAAGCTGGAGTATTTCACCCTCTCTATTCTTCCAGGTTGTCCTGATTGCTGATTGACGCCTGCTGTGTGTTTGACTCTCTTTATAATGGCCTTGTGTTTATTCTCTCATTTGTCAGTTCTTCATCTAACGTTACCGTGAGTAGCTGTCTACGGAGAGTCGTGTCGCTCCAGGTCTGGAGGATGCGGCTGCCGTGTTTTTGATTATCGTTTAATTATTATTTCGTTTGTTTTTCTTTTGTATAAATAACAGTGTTACAAAGGATCAGATTAAACCGAATATATATATTTATTTATTTATTGATATATATTGCATAGTATTTGTATATCGTTTGATATCCCCTGTATATTCCTTGTACATATACACGGAATATCCCTTTAGCCCAGACCATAATAGTTCATTCTCCTATTGGACAGCGGTCCACCGGCGCCAGGGACCGGCCTCCGGAGCCAGGTTCAAAGTCACCGTCAAGATGTGTCTGGACATGCCCGCCCTTGCCCAGGGATACGCGACAGAAATGAGAGTGGAACTAGTTTTGTTCACCGTGCGTATAAATACGGCGCAGGTGAATGTAGAAGCCCCTTAGCCCCTTACCTCCGTACCCTTCGTCCTTAGTATGTTACCGATAAGTTGAAGCCTCACCCACGATACAACGTGCGGTGAAGTATGGCCTGTTTGGCCTCAGAATAGAGCATCGAGACCGCGTGCGAATTAATAACTGAATTGTCAGAGTTTGGCGCTATACCGTCGAGTGCGACATACTTCTATTAAGTCTTTAATAGTCTATTTGTGTATAGTGTATCGTGCGGTTAGAATTCTACAGTGACCAGCATCCCCAACGCTTTCTCGTATTAGCTAGAGTTCTTATCCAGGCTGGGCCGACCGCATGGCGCTTTCACCCGAGGAGACCTAGACGAGAGCCGTATGGACATGTACACTGGATTAATCTACCCGACGACTACATAGCCCTTTGCGGCTGGAATATATTTGCTTTGGTCCTGTGATTTATGGAGCGGATAATCGCCGACGCCTGCACGTGTTGGATTTACCCCGAGAGGAGTCAAGTCGAGTCGGCGCCCAGAGAGCCTGAGGCCGACTAGCTTTCTTCCCTGTGGAGCTACAGTCTACAAGAGAACCAAGCTGTATTCGTCTGTGGATCAAGAGGCTACTGCACCGGCTTCTGTACCTGAAGTCTCCCTAGTCATCGTTGACCAGACGTCCTACTACCGACAGATCTTCTACCCCCCCTGCTGGCTTACAACCAGTGGGAACCCCTTCCAGTATCTTCCGCTATATTACTAGTGCACCATAGATATAATTCCCTAAGATTCAGGTTGTATAATTACCTCCTGCGTAACCAGAGAATGGACATTCAATATTGATTTGCCTACGCATACTCCTTTGCCTTACAAGTGCATTCAAAGAATAATGTAAAGTATCCTATGTACCTTTTGCTCCATTAAATACTTGATTAATACCTTTGACTGGAACCGATTTCATTGTGGGAAGTGTTCATCATATTCATATATTGTGTACTGTATGGCCAGTAATTAAAGTACATAAAGCGGTAGTGGTTTAATGATACCATACTTATCAATACAGTCAGGGAATTGTACCCCTCAGTTACAACCAGTATCGCTCTGGATGTTTCAAAAATAAAAGGAAACACTGTTTTTGGTGAGAAGAGCAACTACCGTCTCTGCACCTTTCTTCTGTACTGCATTTGGGTTCAACACACCTACCTGAGTCGTAACAGATGGGGGCTTGAAGTTATATTTCTGGTCCTTCTCGCTGAGGCCCTTGATAAACTGGCTGGACCCTGAAATTGCTGGGTCATGGCGCTCCTTAGAAGCAGAAGCGGTCTCACCACAAAGACTACAGGATGTAGTAAACTCCACTATTCCTATATCAAAATACCAGCTAAGATATGTACCAATCATATCCAACATAATTCAAACGTGGCGTAATGTAGAGAGGTCCTGTGTGGTTAAATGCCTGTGGCACCTCGACTCTCCAATTTTTCATAACCAGCAACTACTTGTTGGGCACAAACCTGTTAATATTCCTCAATGGGAGAAGAGGGGAGTTCATACTCTGGAAGATACTGTGTATATGATAAAAACAGTCTTAGAGCGTTTCAGGACCTAAAAGAGTTGTATGATATACCTGGCTAATCATTCTTCCTTTACCTACAACTAAGGTCGGCGCTCAGGCGTTGCACCCACACCCTTGGGGAGTGGGGGAGGAAATGTCTATTGTCTAATGTCTTTTGTGTTGTTTGCTGTGTTTTTATTTTCTACTTGGTATCTTGTATTTTGTATTTATTAGTTACGTTTTGGTCTGTATTTCTTATTTCTTATTATCTTGTCACTATTATTATTACTGTTGTTATTGTTGATGTTGTGTTGTCAAAAGAAAAAAGAAAACAAATAAAAATTGCAGCCCAAAGTGCTTCACAGCGTTTAATGTAGACATAATGGACATAGGCATAAAATGAGCATACAATTGGCATAAATCGCATAAAATCAGCGGATAATTTACGTAAAATGAGCAGATAATTGAAAAGCAATGCATAAAGTACAGACATAGAATGAGTATAAGATAGACAATAATCATAAAGTAGACAACATGCATTCATGTGTTATCACAATTGACCTGCGCTATGCATCCTATCAATCGATTGATAAAATGCTATGAATTAACAAGTTAGCCCATCTGTCCCCTTCAAGGTTCTGCGTGTTGTGCATTCAGAGATGCTCTGCTCCATATCCCTACCACTGTTGTAAGGTGTGGTTATTTGAGTTACTGTCGTCTTCCTGTCAGCTTGAACCGGTCTGGCTGTTCTCCTCAGACCGCCCTCATTAACAAGAACTAGTCTGATCTCCGACCTCTCTCTCGTTAACGAGGGCTTTTTACCCACATAATATAAAATCACAATAAGACAACTAGACAAGGCAAAAAGCAAGGATAACAAATCAATTAAAACACATGCAACTTAATTGACAAAGGTTGGGGATTAAGGTTTTAAGCTCTGCAACAGAGGGGAGAATCTCAAGCTTTAAGGACTGTTGGAATTAATTCCATGAACTAGGCCTAGGGGCTTCATAACGAAATGCAGATTTACCCTGTTCCGAGCAAACTCAGGGGACTTTAAGGATCAGCCAGTCACTAGAACAGGTTCCATAGGTTCCAAAGTTCCATTCCAATAAGGATGTAGTATAAGGAAGTAGCTTACCAACAAGGACCTTCGAAATGAACAAATACCAGTGTTCGTTGCGCCTCTCCTTCAGAGAGGACCGACCAACCTTCTCATAAAGGACACAGTGATGAGTGTCGTATCTATCATTAGTGATGAATCTGAGGGTGATAGACAGAGTCCAAGGATTTAAGGGTTGAGGTCGCAGCATGTCTATAAATTACATCACCATAGTCTAGAACTGATAAGATGGTCAGTTCCAACACTCAAACCAGCGCTGTCTGACACAACAGCCTCATAACACAATGTACAAAGTGCACCGAGACCATGTTGTAAAATATGTACTTCCCCAAAAAGGTTTCGGCACCTGACATACTGTAAGTGTTACGGTGTGTTAACATCTGACGCCATGTTCCTTTGCTGTACAATACTTTTCCATGGAACACAGGTCTGATCTGATATGAGGCCATAAACACGTATGTTGAAACACCACAAGGATGTGTTGTGCTCTACTAAACACATAGATATGTGTTAAATAGAAAATGCCACAGCCCGGCTTAAAATTGTGTTTCTGATATAACTTTTATGTAGAGTAATCTTTTCTTTTTTTTTTCCCTTTTTTTTTATAATTGTATAATGTTTTATAAAATAATATGTTTAATAAACGTATTGCTTTTCCCCTCAAACATATTTAGATTATCATTTATTTTGCACATAATCTCACACACATCCAAACACTCAGTTTTGCACACATTAATTTAGTTTGACAGTTATTGAGAGTAAATTAGTTTGAATATGGCCACGAGTGATGTCATCTGGGACATATTACTCAACATAAAATAACATTGAATATTTTCTCTGAATATTAATATATTGGTTTGTAGGTGGAATTCTCCATTCAACGCTCCAGAGTGCCCTGTCTCCTCATCATAAGAAGTGTCTCTGCAGTTACGTTTTTGGAGACACAGGGTATCTGTACAGCTCAAATGTTTTGTTTTTAATGAGCCTTTTGGTTACTTCTGGCATATTTAAATAAATGTTTATAATTAAGATGCGTACAGCGTGTCTCCACCAGCTACGTCTCCGCCACGTTTTTGTACTGGCATGTAAACTGGCAACAGAAACACTCTGATGGTCTTCATCTGCAGGCAGGTCTCGGCCCCGTGGTCACGCGTCTCCACCCCCGGCTGCTTCTGTTCGTCCTTCAAGTCTATTTCCTCGTCCCTTTTCATAACCACATGAGACCCAGCCCGGTCTGGGCCACGCCATATCTCTATAATTTCCAGATATCTCCATATATCTTGTCACTCTCCACGGCTTGATGGATCAAGTGAAAGGATCTGTGGTGCCAGGTGGCTTCACAGTGTCACCCGCTGTAGACAATCTGTGCCGTGATGATGTGTGAGTGTGAGTGACACGCATGTCATGTGAAGACTAGGGGCAACAGTGGCTCAGGAGGTAGAGCTGTCGTCTGGTAATCGGTTCGATTCCAGCTCCTCCCGGGCAGCGTGTCCTTGAGCAAGACACTTAACCCCTAACTGTTCCCGATGAGCAGGTTGGCACGGTGCATGGTGTCGCCGTCGGTGTGAATGTGTGAGTGAATGTGAGGCATAAGTTGTGAAGGGCTTTGGATAAAGTCCATTTACCATTCCGTTCAGGGGTTCACAGATGTGCGCTCGCGTCTCATCCTCGATTCCTCTGTGAAATGTCACAGGAAGAAATGAGAAAGGGGTGCGAGGAGATGAGGAGGAGGAGGGAGGAGGAGGAGGAGGAGGAGGAGGAGGAGGAGGAGGAGGAGGAGGAGGAGGAGGAGGAGGAGAAGGAAAGCATAGGTTAGAAGAAAGGGAACATTCTTGTTCACTCATGTTTTGAAGTGGTGTTTGTGGGAAGAGCTTTATACTTTTAACAGCCTACATCAGATATCTTCAAAAGACACTTGCATGAGAATACACATATGTATCCTCTTTGGAACAGCCTTAAATGTGACAATTCTTCCGTTTCTGGGTCACAGAGGAATCGAGGACGGAGGAAGGGAAGATTTTGAATGGACCCTTAGTGTTAGACCTACTTGCTGACATTCCTCTCTACTCCTCCTCTTCCCTAATCTCCTCTCCTCTATATCTTCTCCCCTCCTCTCAACTCCTATTCCTCTCTCCTCTCCTCTCCTCTCCTCTCCTCTCCTCTCCTCCCTCTCCTCTCCTCTCCTCTCCTCTCCTCTCCTCTCCCCCTCTCTGCTCCTCTCCCCCCTATTCATCTCTCTCCTCTCCCCTCATCTCCCTCCTCTCCTCTCCTCTCTCTCCTCTCTCTTCTCTTCTCTTCTCTCTCTTTCTCTTCTCTTCTCTTCTCTCTCTTCTCTTCTCTTCTCTTCTCTTCTCTTCTCTTCTCTTCTCTTCTCTTCTTCTCTTCTCTTCTCCCTCTCCTCTCATCTCCCCTCTCTGCTCATCTCCCCTCCTCTCAGCTCCTAATCCTCTCTCCTCCTCTCCTCTTCTCTACCCTAATGTAATTTCCTCTCCTCTCCTCTCCTCTCCTCTCCTCTCTCTCTCTCCTCTCCTCTCCTCTCCCTCTCCT